>NC_084732.1:66095201-66377701 GCF_033978785.1 Entelurus aequoreus
AAATACAGTGTAACCAGCTTTATGATAGTCAAACTAAACATTATGATATCACTATCATTATTACTACACTTTATGATAGTGTCAATGCGTGGACTTTGGGGTTTGTTTTCCCGGAATGCAAAGGAAAGTTGGAGTTGGCAAGGCGTGAAGGTAAGGACATATTTATTTAAACACTAACAAAAGGAACAAACAAAAAGCGCGCACAAGGGCGGAGGTACAAACGTGGCTAATGAAAACAAACGACTAGCACAAAGGCAATTAACTATGAACATGAAATATACAACACTTACTGTGGCATGAAAAACGTGCATGGAACAATGGCTTGGAATGAAATTAGCAGAGTTAATGTCGCCAGGCTAACTTCCTGGCAACTATCGGCTTAAATAATACAGACATGATTGACAACAGGTGTGCGAGTGCAAAACGTGAAACAGGTGAAACTAATGGTCGTCATGGTGACAAGGCACAGGAGTGAAAACGGGAACTAAAATGTGTCCAAAAACCAAGCAGAGCATAACTAAACAAAACATGATCACAGACATGACAGAGCCCCTCACTTAAGCACAGATACTAGATGTCCCAAAAAAAACGATCAATAGTCATGGGAGGGCAGGAGGGGGACTTGGCGGTGGGTCGCCAGACCAAGTGTCCCCGTATCCACCGGGGAAAAGTCATGTGGCGGCGACGCGTAGAACACCGCTGCACCTGACGAGGTGGGCGACCTGAAAACGGCCACATTCGTGGCTGACGAGGAGGTCGGCGCACTTGGTGTGGCGGACGACCAGGGATTGGCCACATTCGTGGCCGACGAGGAGGTGGGCGTGTCCTCATCGTCGTGGCAGGCATGGAAGCTGCGCGCGTCGTCGTCGTGGCAGGCGTGGAAGCAGCAGATGAAGCAGGCGCGGGTGCAGCAGACGAAGCAGGCATGGAAGCAGCAGACAAAGCAGTCGCGGGTGCAGTAGACGAAGCAGGCGGCGAAGCTTGGCGTGGTGAGTCTTGGCGTGGTGGGTTTGGCATGGCGGGTCTTGGCATGGGGGGTCTTGGCATGGAGGGTCTTGGCATGGAGGGTCTTGGCTTGGCGGCGCTTGGTGGCGTGGAGCAGCTGCTGGCGGCACTTGGCGGCGTGGAGCAGCTACTGGCGGCACTTGGCGGCGTGGAGCAGCTACTGGCGGCACTTGGCGTGGAGCAGCTACTAGCGGCACTGGGCGACGTGGAGCAGCTACTGGTGCTAGCCGTGGTGCAGGCCGTGGTGCTAGTGCTAGCCTTGGAGCAGGGCGTGGAGCTAGCCGTGGCATAGGTGCTAGCCTTGGAGATGGTGCTAGCCGTGGTGCAGCTACTGGTGCTAGCCGTGGTGCTGCTACTGGTGCTAGCCTTGGTGCTGGTGCTAGCCTTGGAGCTGATGCTAGCCTTGGAACAGGTGCAGGTGGCGGTGGCCTAGCTGGTGGTTGCGGCTTAGCAGGCCGAAAGACCGGTGGTGGCGGCCGGGCCGGAGGTTGCGGCTTAGCAGGCAGAAAGACCGGTGGCGGCGGCCGGGCTGGAGGCTGTGGCTTGGCATGGTGATGCTGAGCCACCCCACCTGAAAAGTTCCCAGCCCTAGCCCCCCCTCAAGGAGCGGATACCAGACGCGCTCCCCGCGGTCTGGAACCGTTTCTTGGGGTGGGTGGGAAAGGTCAGGAGGGGGGCAGATTCCTGCCCACTGAATTGTCCCAAAATGATTTCTCTATCCCCCACCTGTGCTTTTGTGGGTGAAAAAAGGAAGAGTCCTGTGACGTGGGCGTGGCTTGAGTCTTGGGGGGCGGGGCATGGAATTGGGATGACCTGGATTGACATGCTCTAATTTCTAAAAACATGTTTTGATAATGTTTTATTATAGACATGGAATTAGAGTCTTTTGCTGGAGGCGGGTGATCAAAAGAAAAAGCATTAAAAAAAAAATCGTTGTCTGTGACGTCATCAGGGCAAAGCCGGGCGGTCTGCTGCTTGCTTTCGCCCGGAGGGGGAGGTGCTTGTGGGAGCGGCGTGTCCTGCCGGCTCGGAGAAGCCTTTCCTTACGACTTTCGCTTTTGCCGGCGTTTCCGGGACGGGAGCGACGCGCCGATCGGCACCAGCTTGCCTCCATTCCCCCACATCATTCCCCTGCGCTTCCTGGGGGCAAGCGAAGCATCTCCGCCTCCATGGTGCGCAGCACCTCCCAAGTTCCCTCGTCCAACTCGTCCAACTTTCTGGCGGAAAAACTTCTTTGCTGGCGACATTCTGTCAATGCGTGAACTTTGTGGTTTGTTTTCCCGGAATGCAAAGGAAAGTTGAAGCGGGCAAGGCGTGCAGGCAAGGACATATTTATTTAAACACTAACAAAAGGAACAAACCAAAAGCGCGCACAAGGGTGGAAGTACAATCGTGGCTAATAAAAACAAAAGACTAGCACAAAGGCAATTAACTATGAACATGAAATATACAACATTTAGGCTGACTTCCTGGCAACTATCGGCTTAAATTGTTATGTACTAGGCAAAGGGAAGGAGGCGACAGCAAGGCAGAACTGCGTTTTTGAAGGTTTATTTAAACCTTTGATGAATGTGTGGGATGTGTATGCTACCACTAGTGAGTGAATGCAGACTATGTGTGGAATTAACAATGTAGAATTTACCAGAGGGTGTTGTCGGTGCGTGTTGGATGTATCTTTCGTCGAATCCAAAGGGGAAGGCGAAGGGGAGTCAGCTGGAAGGCAAGCAGTCGGGGGCTGGAGAGAGGCAACAAGGTCAGGGTCCAAACAGTGGTCAAGGATCGGGGAAGGCAAGCAACAATCCGGGAGGAGGTCGTGAGGCAAGACACGATCACGGAAGACACTGTGGAAGACACAAAGGATATCAAGACAGGAACGAGGAAGAGCACAATGAAGGTGAGCAAGGAACGAGGGAGAGGTGCCAGACGTGATGCTTACTCGGGTGAGATTGGCTACGTTCTGGCAAAGGTCTCCTGGCTTCGCTGTCTCTTTATGCCGCTCCCTCTCGTCAAGCCCAGGTGTGCTGATGAGTGATTGCATGCAGCCTTGTCGCTGCCCAGCGTGAATGGGGGCGTGTCCGAGTGAGCAGCCAGAGGTGGAATTGTGACACTCAGAATTATGAGAGGCACGGGTTCGAATCCGCGCCGTGACAGTACCCCCCCCTTAGGCGAGGCACCCGACGAGCGCCGGGGAGCATCAGGATTGGCGCGACAGAAATCCTCTAGAAGTGAGGGATCGGCAAGATAGGAGGCCGGTACCCAAGACCTGTCCTCTGGTCCATAACCCTCCCAGTCGACCAGATACACGAGCCCCCTACCCTGTCGACGGACCCTGAGGATTTCTTTAACCTTCCAAACCTGATCTCCATTTTCCAGGAACCTAGAGGGAGGGGGGTCAGGGACAGGGGGAGACAGAGCGCTCTCCGCTACCGGTTTTATCTGTGAAACATGAACTACAGAGTGTCTCTTAACCGAGGGTGGGAGAGCCAGCTTGACAGATACGGGGTTAATTATAGAGATGATGGGGAATGGACCAACGTAACGGGGTGCTAACTTCTTAGAAGGTACCTGAAGATTAAGGTCCTTGGCCAATAACAAAACTTGTTGGCCCGGCCGATAGGATGGAGCCGGGACGCGATGACGGTTGGCTTTGCGGCACATCTTTGCAGAAGCCTTCTCTAAGGCTGCTCGAGCGGCTCTCCACACCCTCTGACACTTCCTTATGTGGGTCTTAGTAGAGGGCACTGCAATCTCCAATTCTTGCTGGGGAAACAAGGGGGGTTGATAGCCCAAAGAGCATTCAAAAGGTGGACATACCGGTAGCGGAGCTCCTCAAGGAGTTGTAGGAGTATTCCACCCAAGGAAGGAACTTGCTCCAGGTGGTGGGCTTCTTACTGGCGACGCAGCGGAGCATGGTCTCCACGCTCTGGTTCGCCCTCTCAGCCTGCCCGTTGCTCTGGGGGTGGTATCCCGAGGTGAGACTGACAGAGGCCCCAATCCCCCTACAAAAGGCTCTCCAGACTTGTGAAGAAAACTGGGGGCCCCGATCAGACACAATGTCTACCGGGATACCATGCAATTTGATGACGTGAAAAGTGAGGAGGTCAGCCGTCTCCGAAGCAGAAGGTAGTTTGCCAAGAGGAATGAAATGGGCTGCTTTGGAGAATCGGTCTACAATGGTTAATATGGTAGTGTTACCTCTGGAGGCTGGAAATCCTGTGATGAAATCCAAGGCGATGTGTGACCAAGGGCGGACAGGGATGGGGAGCGGGTGAAGGAGACCAGCTGGTGGTCTGTGTGATGCCTTGCTGCGGGCACAAGAAGAACATGCTGCGATAAACTCACGCGTGTCTCTGGCCATGGATGGCCACCAGAAGCGTCTACGAAGCAGTGAAAGGGTTCTTTGGAATCCAGGATGGCACGAAAACAGGCTAGAGTGACCCCAATCCAGGACTCTGGATCGCAGTTCCTGATGGACAAAGAGCTTGTTGGGTGGTCCACCCCCAAGTCCTGGATTGGAGCGCAGTGCAGTTTTAACAAGTTCCTCCACTTTTCAGGAAACCATCCCCACGATGCGAGAGGGAGGAAGAATGGGGACATCCAATGGGTGCTCAGAAGGTTCCTCCATAAACACTCTGGAGAGAACGTCCGCCTTAGCGTTCTTGGATCCGGGTCTGAAAGACAGCAAGTAGTCGAAGCGGGAGAAGAATTGTTGCCATCTTGCCTGTCGATTATTCAGCCTCCTGGCAGAGCGGATGTGGAGGAGATTGCTGTGATCAGTCAGGATCTGGAACTGGTGACGAGCCCCCTCCAACCAGTGTCTCCATTCTGCAAGAGCTTCGTGGACCGCCAACAGTTCTCTGTTCCCAGCGTCGTAGTTCCGCTCTGCCAGGGATAGGTGTCTGGAAAAAAATGCAACTGGGTGAATGAGATTGTCAATCATAGAGCGTTGAGAAAGTACAGCACCAATCCCGGAATCGGAAGCGTCCACCTCCACGAGAAAGGCAACGTTCAAGTCAGGGTGGACGAGGACAGGGGCGGAGATGAATCTCTTCTTCAGCTCCTCGAAAGCCTTGTTAGCATTATGAGACCAGACAAAAAAACCTTTAGGAGAGGTGAGGGCATGGAGTGGTGCGGCAATCCGGCTGAAGTCCTGGATGAAGCGTCGGTAAAATCCAGCGAAGCCAAGAAATCTCCGCAACTCCGTTTTAGAAGATGGCTGAGGCCAATCCACCACAGCATCCACCTTTTTGGGGTCGGCTCGGATGTGTCCCTTCTCAACTACAAAACCGAGGAATTCCACTGAAGAGGTGTGAAAGTTGCACTTCTCTGCCTTGACAAATAGCCGGTTCTCCAAAAGTCTCTGGAGTACGAGTCTAACATGTTCCTGGTGTTCAGCCAAACTCTGGAAAAAAATCAGAATGTCATCAAAGTAAACAACGACAAATTTATCAAGCATATCACGCAGAATGTCATTGACGAGGGCCTGAAAAACAGCTGGGGCGTTCGTGAGTCCAAAAGGCATGACCCGGTATTCTAAGTGCCCAAGGTGGGTGTTGAACGCTGTTTTCCACTCGTCCCCTTCCTTAATCCGCACAAGATGATAGGCGTTCCGGAGATCCAATTTAGAGAAGATGGTGGCTGGTGCCAATGGTTTGAAGGATGAGTTGAGAAGAGGCAGGGGGTACTTGTTCTTAATAGTAATGTTGTTAAGATGACGGTAGTCGATGCAAGGCCTGAGTGAACTGTCCTTCTTGGAGACAAATAAGAATCCATCTGCCAGTGGAGACTTGGATTGAGTGATGATTCCCGAAGCTAGACCCTCCGTGATGTATGTCTTCATGGCCTCTTTCTCGGGGAGTGACAGATTATAAAGCCGGCTTGCAGGTAGCTTAGCCTCCGGGAGTAGCTCAATAGCACAATCGTATGGTCTATGCGGAGGTAGAACCAGTGCTTTCTCCTTGTTGAAAACCTCCGCTAGGTCGTGGTAGCAGGCAGGTACACGGGACAGATCCGTCTGGGGGGTAGCAATACTGGGAACGTGGACTGGAGGGGAGGCAGCCCTGAGACAGCGTGGCAGGCTGTGCTCCATGCCAAGATCCTGCCAGAAGACCAAGAGACGTGGGGGTCATGTTGACGGAGCCAAGATCTACCCAGCACCAGCGGGGCGACGGGGGTCTCCAGAACCCAAAAACTGATGGTCTCGCTGTGGTTTCCTGAAATGGTCATGGTAATGGGTTCAGTACGAAACCTGATGGGTCCCAAAGGACGTCCGTCCATGGCTTGAGCAGGAAGTGACCGGTTCAAGTGGACCAGGGGAATGCCCATCCCTTGGGCAAATTCGTAGTCCAGGAGACTTTCATCGGCTCCCGAGTCCAAATAAGCCTTTACTTGGATAGATTTAGAGCCCCACGCTAGGGTAGCGGGTACCACGAAGTCGGGGTTCTCCTTATCTTGGGGAAAAGAAGTGTGGCTCACCAGGACCCCCTCAGCTGGCGAACCTGGTCTTTTGGTTTAGCCGGACAAAAACGAAGGATATGTCCGGTTAGACCACAGTAAAGACAAAGGCGTTGTCTGAACCTTCTCTCTCTCTCCTAGTGCGGTGGGTTAGCGCACATTTTTAGGCGTACCGTTACGGAGCGGATAAAAGCGCCAATTTTTTTACAGGCCTTCTTTATGACCTACTGAAGGATTTTAGAAGGGTACTCAAACTTAAATATTGAAAATACCCATATAGTGCACAAAATTGTTTAAAAAATGTTATTCCGGAGTCATAAAAGGTATATTGCTGATAAATTGTTGTTTTTTTCCACTTAGGAAGGTAAATTTGCTTTTAATTGGGTCCAGTGATGGATAAACATTCAAAATGATGTCTAAAATGCATTACCAAGGCACCTGGTACAGGTACATCCTCCATAAAGTCCTGTACAGTATAGGCGGAATTAAGAAAAAAGCTGAAAAAATGTCATGTTCTGCATGTAGTGTGGGTAAAGACATTCTCTATTCATTTTGTAATTAGAATTAATCATGAAGTTGTTCATAATCGCAACTACTGTTTCAATATACATTCACAACACCAGATGGCGATATATAAACTAGCCTGCATGATCACAATAAGTTCCAGCCTGATCACATGATCACATGATCACTGTGCAGTTCAGCATCACACAGAGCTGCAATCAAGCAGGTGTTCATCAGGTAAATATAACAATAATAATGCTTTGAGAATGAGCTGTATGTTGCTTAATAAAGCATAAGGAAAGTTAAAAAGATTAGCTAGGCTACCTATTTTAGACATCTAATGTTATCAGCACATGTTTTTTTGCTGCAACCAAGGTTAAGATAGATGATGTAAACTAGTGACATCTTGAAAACCCAACTGTTTTTTACACCCACCATAACGGTAATTTATAATAAATTAGTTCTAATGTAGCCTAATGATATTTTAACTTTGTTAACTGGTTCCATTATTTGTGTGACAGTCAGTGGAGATTCAATGTGAAACTGCATGATCATAACCACAGCACTGCAATCAAAGAGAAGTGTACACAATCCAGGTAACAGCAATTCATTAATGAGACATTATTATTTATTATAAATTAGCACATCAGTCAGTGTTTTTGCAGCAACTAACTAGGTTACGATAGCTGGATTATGTGCAATCTAGAATACAAGTAGTAGTTGGGCACCCATAAAGGTACAGTAATTTAACATTGTTCAGGTGGAATGCTATAGGTAATGTACATGTACAGCCATGATTAAGCATGGCATGGATGTTCAGAGACAGGCTGTTCAATTTCTCAATCCAGGACAGATCCCTGTCACTGCATTTGATCAGCCTCTGTTTGCTCTGGCTAAGCTTGTACAAAGGAAATGGCCGAACACCCATGGTGAAAGAGTTCATGTAGTTATGCTGGGAGGATTACACACAGAGATGGCTCTCTGGAATACACTTGGCGATCTCCTAGAGGGCTCTGGTTGGACGACAGCACTGATTGAAGCAGAAGTGGCATCAAGTGGCATGGCTGAGTCGTTTCTGAAAGCAGCACACCTAACACGAACCAGGCATGCACACCAGGTCACTGTCTTGACACTGCACAATCTACAACAGGAGGCTTTCAGGGTTAGTGCAGGCCCCAAAGTCCTTCATGGCTTGGAGAAACAACATGCTGAAGAAGAGTCCGACGTTCATGTTCTGGGATCTGATCATGAGATATGAAACCCTCATTCTCATCTTCATAAGGGCACACAGAGAGCAGAATTTCCTACTGTATGTAGAAGTGCTTGAAGAACTGGCCCCTCTATTCTTTGCCTTGGACCATGTGAACTATTCAAGATGGTTGCCTGTCCATATCAGGGACATGAAGTCTTTGCCCGACTCTATCAAGGACGAGTTTGAGAAGAATTCTCACTGGGTTCTTTCAAAGACATCTAACAGGTTTTCTGCAATCCCACTGGACCAAGCTCATGAACAAGAGAACAAGAATGTGAAAGGTTCAGGTGGTGCGGTTGGCCTCACAGAAAATCCAACTGCCTTCAGAAGATGGATGCTCACAGGCCCAGAAATGGCAAGATTGATAAAGGAATTTGAAGAGGAATATCTCCAAGATGACAAAGAGAGCTTCCAGCACCATGAGCAGGGTCTTGGCACACAGAAGACATTCCAGAGACAGGTCAACAGTCTGTCAGATACCATAAGGCGTATGGGAAACCCTTTCCTGGATGTCTTCGAGGAACTTGTGACTCTTGATAGTCGCAACTGCGCAGATAAATTAGTCGCAAATACCATGCTCATCCTGGAGGACACAGGGAAGAGACAATATCAGGAGTTTGTCAAGAAGGTGCTTGATGAACGCACACAATCTATCCATGATCCGATTAAAAGGAATTCCTTGGCAGTCTTCAGGCAACCTAGACGCAAGACAATGTCTAAAGATGGGAAAAAGATTAAAGTGCTTCAGAACAACGTGGCACTCTTTGGCCAGCTATATGTAGCTATGCAGAGCCGTGAGAGTAATTTGGATGAATTCTTTACACATGAGGTGCAGTCCTTCCCTCCATCTCTCTCAGACTTTGGAAAACTTCATCTGACAGGCACCAAATCAGACCTGCTACAATGTCTTGAGCAGCCAGCACAATCAGAGCCACCCTCAACCTATGACTTCAAAGTCCTAGATGGGGCAGTAATTGTCCACTGCCTGCCCACTATTAGAGTGAGCACGTTTGATGCTTATGCAAATGAGGTTTTCATCCCCTACCTGCAGAAGCAGCTGCAGGATGCAAAACGATTGGATGTTGTATGGGACACGTACATCCCTGACAGCTTGAAGGAGTCCACCCGAGAAAAAAGAGGACGTGGTGTTCGCAGGAAAGTGTCAGGCCCGACAAAGTTGCCAGGCAACTGGATGGACTTTCTTCGCGACCCAATCAACAAGAAGGAGTTGTTTGATTTCTTGACATCCAAGATCCAAGAGTTCAGCTGGCCACCAACCAAAGCTGTGTATGTCACATCGGGGCAAGCGGTGTCAGGACAAGCTTTTGGTTCCACTAGCATGATGGACTGTTGCAACCATGAGGAGGCAGACACAAGGATAGTGGTCCATCTACAATGCGCATTGAAGGAGGGAGCAAAGACAGTTCTTGTGCGAACTGTGGACACTGATGTCATCGTGATCCTTGCTGGTTTATTTTATGATTTGGTGGTGCTTCAACCATTGACTGACATCTGGGTGGCTTTTGGCATGGGAAAAAGGTTCAGATATTACCACATAAACCACATCTGCAAAAGCCTGGGGGAACCCAAATCACAAGGTCTGCTTATGTTCCACGCATATTCAGGTTGTGACACAACATCTGCATTTAACGGAAAAGGCAAGAAGTCAGCTTGGAGGGCCTGGCAAGCCTATGATGCTGCTACAGAAACATTTATGTATCTGGCAAAGCATCCATTCCAGGAACTAAAAGTTGACTCTGAGCATTTCCAGACACTTGAGAGGCTGACTGTGATCCTGTACAACAGATCCAGTCCTTTGAACTCCATCAGTCAAACAAGGAAGGAACTCTTCTGTCAAGACAGTCGGCCGATGGAGAGATTACCTCCCACGCAGGATGCCCTACTCCAGCATGTAAAACGGGCTGTGTTTCAGGCAGGAATCTGGGCAACCAGCACAGACACACAGCAAGTGATTCCTTCTCCAAAGGACTTTGGATGGACCAAGGACGAAACAGGGTCATGGGTTCCAGTTTGGATAACCATTCCCGAGGTCTCCATTGCCTGCAGAGAGCTGATAAAATGCTCATGTAAAGGTGACTGTTCCAGCTGTAAATGCAGCAATGCTAATATTGACTGTTCTCCACTTTGCAAATGCAACTGCTGCAAATAGACACCAGGTACAGTTATGCACACCAATACACCAAGTTTCCACATTATGATGCATGTCAATTTGTTTAAATTGTGACAACAATTGTTTTCTTGCCTGTTTCACGTGCAGATTACTTCATAGTGTAGTAAGAAGAGTCATCCAGGCCATTGGTCCTCAGCCCCCATGCTGATCATGTGCACCAGCTGACTTGCCCCTTTAATTTATTTTTGGCCTCAATCAGAGTTCTAACATTATAATTGCATTAAAGGTTTTATGGATAATACTTCATGTGCTGGGTCTTGAATCATCATCTGAAAATGATACTTTTTGCTATTTCCGTCCATAATGAGGCCTTATTTGAAAGCCAAATGGTTCATAATGGAATCAAATATTGGCATTCTGGCTGTTCTGGGATGTGAAGACACTACCTGTAGACACCCTGTGCAAGTATGATGTAAAAACTAGCAGCAGGAGGACACATGACAAGAATTAGTCCTTTTTTAGTATAGGCGTTTTTTGCAGTTATTGATCAAAATAACTTATGTGCACTATAAAGGTATTTTCAATATTTAAGTTTGAGTACCCTTCTAAAATCCTTCAGTAGGTCATAAAGAAGGCCCATAAAAAATTTGGCGCTTTTATCCGCTCCGTAACGGTAATGTCACTAAGCCACCAGACTACTCCTCAATGGTCAGCCGGGTCCTTCCCAACTGCATGGGCTCCGGGGCTGTCAGCATGGTGGTTGGAGCCATATGTGGCGGAGCTGGAGCTTCAAAAGTGGGTAGCAGTTGAGGCCGGGTACTGATCCTTGTGACTCCCTGGGCTCACTCAGCTGCACGTT
Source organism: Entelurus aequoreus (assembly GCF_033978785.1). Classification (NCBI taxonomy): domain Eukaryota; kingdom Metazoa; phylum Chordata; class Actinopteri; order Syngnathiformes; family Syngnathidae; genus Entelurus; species Entelurus aequoreus. The sequence continues at coordinate 66,106,407 of NC_084732.1, forward strand.
CCGTCAATCTCTGATCGAACAAGAGTGCAAGTTTGATGAGGTCTCTGCAGGATGTGGGTCTGTCCCTTAGTAGTCCGTCCTTAATCTCCTCCGAAAGTCCTCGACGGAACGCGCTCTGGAGTGCCCGATCGTCCCACCCGCTGTCAGCCGCCAGGGTCCGGAATTCCAGAGTGTAGGCCGCCACAGAGCGAAGTCCCTGCTGGATGGAGTGGAGGTGTCCCGCGGCGTCCCACCCATTTTTGGGGTGGTCAAATACGGCCCGAAATTCGGCCCGGAAGGCAGCGTAGTCTGTGCTTAGCCCCAAGGTCCTGTCCACGGCAGCCGTAGCCCACTTGAGTGCAGGTCCCTTGAGGAGGGCAAAAATGAAAGCGATCTTAGCCCCATCAGAAGAATGGTGTTGAAAAATAAGATCACACTGAACAAGAAATCCCCTGCACAGCTCAAAATCACCCTCAAAGGGTCTAGGACAACCTATTTTGGGCTCTCGTTCCAGACCGCAGCGTTCCGGTCTTTGAACTGGGGAAGTGAGCTGCGGGGTAGCTGCAGTGGGGGTCACTCTAGGCATAAGGCAGTCCAGCCTAGAGTTAAGTCTAGAAAAAGCTCTCTCCAAATTGTCCTCAAGGGCAATAAAACGCTCTTGGTGCTCGTTAACCACGACACTAAGCATGGACAAGCCATAAGTCCTGGGGGCTCGAGACAGGGCTTCTCGGGTGTCGCCTAGTTCCGCCATGTTTTTGGCCAGAACGTACTGTTATGTACTAGGCAAAGGGAAGGAGGCGACAGCAAGGCAGAACTGCGTTTTTGAAGGTTTATTTAAACCTTTGATGAATGTGTGGGATGTGTATGCTACCACTAGTGAGTGAATGCAGACTATGTGTGGAATTAACAATGTAGAATTTACCAGAGGGTGTTGTCGGTGCGTGTTGGATGTATCTTTCGTCGAATCCAAAGGGGAAGGCGAAGGGGAGTCAGCTGGAAGGCAAGCAGTCGGGGGCTGGAGAGAGGCAACAAGGTCAGGGTCCAAACAGTGGTCAAGGATCGGGGAAGGCAAGCAACAATCTGGGAGGAGGTCGTGAGGCAGGACACGATCACGGAAGACACTGTGGAAGACACAAAGGATATCAAGACAGGAACGAGGAAGAGCACAATGAAGGTGAGCAAGGAACGAGGGAGAGGTGCCAGACGTGATGCTTACTCGGGTGGGATTGGCTACGTTCTGGCAAAGGTCTCCTGGCTTCGCTGTCTCTTTATGCCGCTCCCTCTTGTCAAGCCCAGGTGTGCTGATGAGTGATTGCATGCAACCTTGTCGCTGCCCAGCGTGAGTGGGGGCGTGTCCGAGTGAGCAGCCAGAGGTTGAATTGTGACACTCAGAATTATGAGAGGCACGGGTTCGAATCCGCGCCGTGACATAAATAATACAGACATGATTGACAACAGGTGCGCGAGTGCAAAACGTGAAACAGGTGAAATTAATGGTCGTCATGGTGACAAGGCAAGGGTGTGAAAACAGGAACTAAAAAGTTTTTATAAATGGTTGATTTATATAGGCTAGTAAGGTAAAGTTTTGTACCTGACAAGTTTCGGCTATCTTGCTTCTGCAGCCTTCCTCAGAGGTGTCACGTGATGTTAGTGTGACGTCATCTGTGACGTGTTATATGGATTGTTCCATTCCACCTGAGGTGGTGGGATGGCGGTGTCCCCTGGTGTGCGTCGGGGGTAGGGCGGGGCGCCCCCTGTCGTCCGGATGTCCACCAAACGGCCGGGGGCGGCCCTGCAGGACTGTGTCCCAGGTGTGGGATAGTTGGTAGGCTCCCTCGTCCCTGTTGACAGTCTTTGGGGCCTGCTTCCTGATTTCAACCGCTTCTTTGATCCACCGATGGAATTTGTTGCTTTCCATTCTAATGACCTTGGCTGCCTCCCAGTTCATTAGATGGTTTTCCCTCTTGCAGTGGTCTGAAATGGCTGATTTCAGATTTTCCTGGGTTGCTTTCATTCTCGTTGCACGGGTGAGCGTTCCAGATGTTTCCTTTTCACATTCTTTCTGGTGTTCCTTTTTTCGTGTGCTGAACTGTCGACCTGTCTCTCCTATGTATGTTTTATTGCATGTTAGGCAAGGGATCTCATATATCACATCACACTTTTTCTCAAGGGGGTCTCATCCTTAGGGTGTACTAGGATTTGGCGAAGCTTGATGTGCGGCTTCACTGGTGTGCTGATGTGGTGTTTCCTCATCGCTCGCTGTATGCGTTCTGTGACGCCCCTGACGTATGGGAGGGTGACCATGCCCAGGTTCTCAGGCCTAGAACCTTTCTTCTTTTTTTCCTCCTTGTTGTTCCTTTGGACCTCTCGTTTGCCTTTGTTTATGGCCCAGTTTGGGTAGTTGCAGGCTTTGAGCGCCTGTTTTATATGGTCCTCCTCCTTTTCTCTGTCATGGTTGTCTGTGATCACCTTGGTGCGATCATATAGGGTGCGGACTACTGACAATTTGTGTGCTCTGGGGTGCTCTGATGTCCATAGTAAATATTGATCTGTGTGTGTGGGTTTTCTGTATATTGTTATCTTAATGCTTCCATCCTCAGTGTGCTTGATTTTCATGTCCAGGAACGCGATGGATCTGTGCTCTTCCTCTTCATGAGTAAACTTTATGTTTCCCGTCTCATCTATGGTGTTTAAGTGGTCTGTGAGTCTTTGTGTGTGGCCGGTCTTAATCTTTTCCAGGATGTCGTCCACATAGCGCCTCCAGAGGGACAGTCTACATCCTTCGGGAGCGGTGGCTATAGCTTTGGCCTCCAGGTCCTCCATGAAGAAACCACTCATAATGGCTGAGAGGGGGTCCCCCATGGCAAAACCCTCCTTCTGTCTGCATATGGTCCCTCTGAACAGGAAATATGTAGACTTGGCTACGAATGATAACAACTGGACTGTGTCTTCAACTGTTAGGTTTGTTCGTTTCCGGAGTGTTGAATCTGCTTTCAAGCGGTTCTGTACTATGTTTATTGTGACGTCCACTGGTGTTTTTGTGAATAGGGAGACTACGTCGTGAAATATGAGTATCTCGTCTGATTCTACTTTTACAGTGCTTAATTCTTGTGCCAGCTGCTTTGAGTTTTTGCAGTGTTGCTTCGTCTGGCCTAGGAGAGGTTTTATTATCTCGACTAGGGCTTTCGAAAGGTTGTATGTAACTGAGCCTATACTGTCAACAATTGGGCGGAGTGGAACGTCTTTTTAATGTATTTTGGGGGTGCCGCATATTCTAGGGGTGATACTGGCTGTCGGTACTAAAAAACTGTAGTTGTCCTTGTCTATTTTTCCCTCGTCCACTAATGGTTTTAGTAGAGTCTTCAGTTTTTTCTTTTTGTCTTCTGTCGGGTCCTTTTTTAGAACTTCATATGTGTCTTTATCCTCCAGCATAGCTATCATTTGGTTTTCATATTGTTTTGTGTCCATAATGACTGTTGTCCTTCCTTTATCTGCAGGTAGTATTTTGATGGTTTTGTCTTTGGCTATTGACTGTATAGCTGTTTTTTTCCTCCTTGTTGTTCCAAAGGAACAACAAGGAGGAAAAAAAGAAGAAAGGTTCTAGGCCTGAGAACCTGGGCATGGTCACCCTCCCATACGTCAGGGGCGTCACAGAACGCATACAGCGAGCGATGAGGAAACACCACATCAGCACACCAGTGAAGCCGCACATCAAGCTTCGCCAAACCCTAGTACACCCTAAGGATGAGATCCCCCTTGAGAAAAAGTGTGATGTGATATATGAGATCCCTTGCCTAACATGCAATAAAACATACATAGGAGAGACAGGTCGACAGTTCAGCACACGAAAAAAGGAACACCAGAAAGAATGTGAAAAGGAAACATCTGGAACGCTCACCCGTGCAACGAGAATGAAAGCAACCCAGGAAAATCTGAAATCAGCCATTTCAGACCACTGCAAGAGGGAAAACCATCTAATGAACTGGGAGGCAGCCAAGGTAATTAGAATGGAAAGCAAAAAATTCCATCGGTGGTTCAAAGAGGCGGTTGAAATCAGGAAGCGGGCCCCAAAGACTGTCAACAGGGACGAGGGAGCCTACCAACTATCCCACACCTGGGACACAGTCCTGCAGGGCCTCCCCCGGCCGTTTGGTGGACATCCGGACGACAGGGGGCGCCCCGCCCTACCCCAGACGCACACCAGGGGACACCGCCATCCCACCACCTCAGGTGGGATGGAACAATCCATATAACACGTCACAGATGACGTCACACTAACATCACGTGACACCTCTGAGGAAGGCTGCAGAAGCAAGATAGCCGAAACTTGTCAGGTACAAAACTTTACCTTACTAGCCTATATAAATCAACCATTTATAAATACACATTAGTAGGCTAAATGAACCTCTTTAACATGTAGGAACTAAAAAGTGTCCAAAAACCAAGCAGAACATAACTAAACAAAACATGATCACAGACATGACAGATAGTGACACTACAAGGGTCTCCAACAGTTAGATGGTGATACAAAAACTATGTTCTGCAACTCCTAATAGTTTTATAAGCGTTACATTCTGACAATATGCTTCTATTTAATGACAAATGATCACAGATGGCACTCCACCCTTGTCATCCCAGTCGCTTCACACTCAGCTTTGAGCCGATTCCAGTGAGAGCTGAAGATCCTGGTCGGATGAAGCCAACAGGACCACATCATTCGCAAAAAGCAGAGACCTAATCCTGCAACCACCAAACCGGATCCCCTTAATGTCCTGACTGCGCCTAGAAATTTTGTCCATAAAATTTGTAAACAGAATCGGAGACAACGGGCAGCACTGGCAGAGTCCAACCCTCACTGGAAAAGGGTCCCACTTACTGCCGGCAATAGGGACCAAGCTCTGACACTGATCATACAGGGAGTGGACTGCCAAAATCAGGCAGTCCAATACCCCATACCCTCTGAGCACTCTCTACAGGACTTCTCGAGGGGACACAGTTAAATGCCTTCTCCATGTACACAAAACACATGTAGGCTTGGTAGGCAAACTCCCATGCTCCCTCAAAGATCCTGCCAAGAGTATAGAGTTGGTCCACAGTTCCACAACCAGGACGAAAACCACACTGCTCTTCCTGATACAGAGGTTCGACTACCTGGCATAGCCTCCTCTCTAGTACACCTGAATAGACCTTACCAGAAAGGCTGAGGAGTGTGATCCCGCGATAATTGGAACACACCCTCCGGTTCCCCTTTTTAAATAGAGGAACCACCACCCCAGTCTGCCAATCCAGAGGCACCGCCCCCGATGTCCACACAATGCTGCAGAATCTTGTCAACCACGACAGCCCCACAGCATCCAGAGCCACCGAGGAGCTTCTTAACTCCCTCGGCACATTTAGCCCCAATAGGAGAGCCCATCGCGGAGTCCCCAGGCACTGCTTTCTCATTGGAAGACCTGTTAGTGGGAATGAGGAGGTCTTCAAAGTATTCTTTGCACCGATCCACAACAACCCCAGTCGACGTCCCCACTCTACATAGTGTTGATAGTGCACTGCTGTCCCCTCCGTAGGTGGCGCATGGTGGTCTGGAATCGCTCCGAAGCTGTCTGGAAGTCGTTCTCCATGGCTTCTCCAAACTTTTCCCATGTCCAAGTTTTTGCTTCTGCAACCACCAAAGCCGCACACACCGCTTGGCCTGTCGGTACCTGTCTGTAACCTCTGGAGTCACATGAGCCAAAAGGACCGGATAGGACTCCTTCTTCAGCCTGACGGCATCCCTCTGGTATTACCGCCATGGCAGGCACCGACCACCTTGCGGCCACAGCTCCGATCGGCTGCCTCGACAATAGAGGCACGAAACATGGTCCACTCGGACTCAATACCCAGCGCCTCTCTTGTAACATGTTCAAAGTTGTCCCGGAGGTGGGAATTTAAACTCTCTCTGACAGGAGACTGCCAGACGTTCAGAGCAGACCCTCACTATAAGTTTGGGCCTGCCAGGTCAATCCGGCATCCTCCCCCACTATCGGAGCCGACTCACCAACAGGTGACCGCAAATCTGATGATACCACCACAAAGCCAATCATCAAACTGCAGCCTTGGGTGTCCGACTCTTATGCTTGAACATGATGTCTGTTATTAACACTCTGTGACGAGCACAAAAGTCTAATAACAAAACACCACTTTGGTTCAGATCAGGGCAGCTGTTTTTCCCAATCACGCCTCTCCAGGTCTCACTGTAATTGCCTACGTGAGCGTTGAAATCCCCCAGTAGAACAAGGGGCCAAGCTGCAAACATAGAATTGGGGATCAAGGTTCAATTAGGAGGACATTTAAAATAATTACATTATAGCTATTGTGTGTGAGATGGAAGATGAAACATGTTCCACCATGTGACTAATGACATTCCTCTTTGCACACATTTGTGTTTACACAGTAAAGATAAGGTATACCCAAAATTGGCTATTCTTGTAGCTAATATGTGTACTCATACATTTGATTATTTATCATAATTCAGGCAAATTCACAACAGTGACATGCTGTGAGTAGGGTTGTGCGATTTAGATGATGATAATAGAATGATATACATTTTAGCCGACGATAACAGTTTTTTATACTATCCTGCAAATTTGGCAGCAACAAGCGAACGAACGCGTCCTCAATGCAATGTAGTAATGTAGCTAGTGGCCAATGTCCCTCCAAGGTACAAAACCGCTTCTGAAATAGTAATACTCGCTTAAATGGCGGTAAATACAATATATTTCTTACACGTATTACTAGAGAACAAAGAATAGCTAAACATGCTTAACTGCACAACATAGGAGGATATATGCTAACTGCTAAACTAAGGCTCTTAAATGTAAACAAAGGTGGTTAAACCATACAAATATCGACAGTAATGATACCAACTTAAATAGCCATATATCGTCAATACTACAATGATTAGATCATAATTTTTTACATCCATCCTGTTTTTGTTATTGTTTGCCAACTCTGCAAATAAGTCCTAACCCAGGCGACCCGGCCGGGCTGATCAAGTCCTGCTTTGTCCCTAAGTAGCTTTTGTTGTCCACGGATTGCCCGGCTTGATTCACAGCCATCTGGAGGCCTTTTCTGCCGCATCAGTTTTTTTGATGGCTTTTCTGTTGTGCAGTCCTTTCATCCCCAACATCTTGAGTGCTCCGATGAGAGACTGGCCGACAAATTCTCTGAACTTAACCTCGGTGGGGTTGCATTGAGTCCTACACCCATGCTTCAGCATTCGCTTGCCCGATCCTCATACTTTGCCCTCTTCCTCACAAAGGCCTCTTCAATCTGGTCTTCCCAGGGAGCGGTCAATTTCAGCAGGGCCACTTGTTTTGTTGTTTTTGACACCAGGATCATATCTGGTCTGAGTGTGGTCACTGCCTTGTTCTCTGGAAATTTGAGCTGTTGCCGTAGGTCGACTTTCAGGTGCCAGTCCTGAGCTAATCCCAGCAACCACCGCTGCTGTGGCTTTTCCTCAGCTCTAAAAAAGGCGATGGACTACCTTGTTGGTTGTTAATGTTTACTGGTGGAGATCCCCCTGCTGATGACCTCTGTGATGACCCGCAGCACTTGGTCATGGCACCAGCAGTAGCATCTATTTCCAAGTGCCCTTGGGTAGCAGCTCAGGATGTGCTCCAGCCCCTTGTTTACGCATCCCTACTGTTCTACTGCAGAAGGCTTCCACCACCCCTGCTCAGACCTCCTACGCCTTTCCTTTCCCTGGGCCTTGTTGTAGCAAGGTCTTGGGTTGCGCTGAAGACCAGCTTGTTCGGATGCCACTGTTCCCTCCAGCGGGACTCAACCTGGTCGACTGCCTTGTGAGCCTTCTATTTCCTACCGGTTCTCATTTCTATGCCACCCAAGGACAATTAGGTGTCACTGGAGTCCCTATACAGCAGCAGCTCTCTTGCTCTGGTAACCATAAACTCTTCCTATTGAAGGGCAGCTTCAGCTTGTTGTTCCTACCATACAAGGCAATGCTGCTGAGGCTTCGCGTTAAACCCAACTACTTTTGCAGGAAACACAAGACCTTCCTCTCAAAGCCCTCAATGGTGGTCATTGGCACATCATAAACCAGCAATGGCCAGAGGATTTGTGGCAAAATGCCATTTTAGTAGATCTAGGCTTTAAACTTGCCAGGTAGGCCTGACTTGTCCACTGCTGTCAGCCAAGTTCCCAACTCCTCGTTTGTTGCTTGGCATGCTACGGTGCCCTTCGAGGTGCAATCATAGATCTTGCCCAGGCGCTTAACTGACATCTCTCTCAAAACATGGAATCTGAGTGCCTCCTAGTGAGAAGCGAAACAGGTCTGTAACCTTCCCCTTCTTCACCACCAGGGACCTGGACTTGACTGGCTTGAGATTCATTCAGACCCTGATGAAATACTCAAGGCCTTGAAGGATTCAAATTCATATGCCGTAATCAATTGAATTCAGCCTGCTCATTAAAGTGATAACAAAAGCAGAGAATAATTAACTTTTATTAAAATGTTCTAAACTTCCATCCATCCATTTTCTACCGCTTGTCCCTTTTGGGGTCACGGGGGGTCGCTGGAGCCTATCTCAGCTGCATTCGGGCGGAAAGCGGGGTACACCCTGAACAAGTCGCCACCTCATCGCAGGGCCAACACATATAGACAGACAACATTCACACTCACATTCACACATTAGGGCCAATTTACTGTTGCCAATCAACTTACTCCCAGGTGCATGTCTTTGGAGGTGGGAGGAAGCCGGAGTACCCGGAGGGAACCCACGCAGTCATGGGGAGAACATGCAAACTCCACACAGAAAGATCCCGAGCCCGGGATTGAACCCAGGACTGCTCAGGACCTTCGTATTGTGAGGCAGATGCACTAAACTTATTTTCTTTAAAGGCCTACTGAAACCCACTACTACCGACCACGCAGTCTGATAGTTTATATATCAATGATGAAATCTTAACATTGCAACACATACCAATACGGCCGGGTTAACTTATAAAGTGCAATTTTAAATTTCCCGCTAAACTTCTGGTTGAAAAACTCCTTTGGATGAAGTGAAGTGAAGTACATTTATATAGCGCTTTTTCTCAAGTGACTCAAAGCGCTTTACATAGTGAAACCCAATATCTAAGTTACATTCAAACCAGTGTGGGTGGCACTGGGAGCAGGTGGGTAAAGTGTCTTGCCCAAGGACACAACGGCAGTGACTAGGATGGCGGAAGCGGGGATCGAACCTGCAACCCTCAAGTTGCTGGCACGGCCGCTCTACCAACCGAGCTATACCGCCCCGGATATGACGTATGCGCGTGACGTAGCCAGTAGAACAGAGGTATGGCTCCCCCATTGAGGCCAATACAAAAAGCTCTGTTTTCATTTCATAATTCCACAGTATTCTGGACATCTGTGTTGGTGAATCTTTTGCAATTTGTTTAATGAACAATGGAGATTGCAAAGAAGAAAGTTGTAGGTGGGATCGGTGTATTAGCGGCTGGCTGTAGCAACACAACAAGAGGACTTACTTGGATAGCAGACGCGATAGCCGATGCTAGCCACCAACCGATGCTAGCCTCCAACCGGATCTGTGATCGGGTGAAGTCCTTCGTTGCGCCGTCGATCGCTGGAACGCAGGTGAGCACGGGTGTTGATGAGCAGATGAGGGCTGGCTGGCGAAGGGGGGGCGCTAATGTTTTTATCATAGCTCTGTGAGGTCCGGTTGCTAAGTTGCTAAGTTAGCTTCTGCGTCGTTAGCAACAGCATTGTTAAGCTTTGCCAGGCTGAGAATTATTAACCGTGTAGTTACATGTACATAGTTTAATAGTATTGTTGATCTTCTGTCTATCCTTCCAGTCAGGGATTTATTTATTTTGTTTCTATCTGCATTGAGCCAGATGCTATCACGTTAGCTCAGTAGCTAAAGAGCTTCGCCGATGTATTGTCGTGGAGATAAAAGTCACTGTGAATGTCCATTTCGCGTTCTCGACTCTCATTTTCAAGAGGATATAGTATCAGAGGTGGTTTAAAATACAAATCTGTGATCCGCAATAGAAAAAGGAGAGAGTGTGGAATCCAATGAGCCAGCTTGTACCTAAGTTACGGTCAGAGCGAAAAAATATATGTCTTTCACTGCATTCTAGTCCGTCACTCTAACGTTTCTCATCCACAAATCTTTCATCCTCGCTCAAATTAATGGGGTAATCGTCGCTTTCTCGGTCCGAATCGCTCTAGCTGCGTTGAAAACAATAGGAAAATATGAGGAGGTGAACAACTGACTACGTCACGCTACTTCCGGTAGGGGCAAGGCTTTTTTTTTTATCAGAGACCAAAAGTTGCGAACTTTATCGTCGTTGTTCTATACTAAATCCTTTCAGCAAAAATATGGCAATATCGCGAAATGATCAAGAATGACACATAGAATGGAACTGCTATCCCCGTTTAAATAAAAAAATGTCATTTCAGTAGGCCTTTAAATGTATTTACTTTGATAACATTGTCAACAAACTGTGGTTTTTCCTTTTATTTTTTTTACAGTACATTAAAGTATATGCACCTATCCCCTAACAGAAAAAGCTCTGTGTTGTCAAAGACTGACCACCTTCCGTTTCGTCTAAAACATGGGTCTTCAATGTTTTCTAGGCCGAGGACCCCCAATCTGTTGGAGAGATGGAGCAGAGACCCCCGACTTATATATCTTGTATACAATTGTGTTTCAAACTGGTCCTAAAGGTAGCTTGACATTGTCGAATACTAAGATACTTAAATAATACAAAGGTTGATTTATTTATTATTCATATATGCTGGACTTTTGACAAGAACAAGAAAGTTTGATCATATTACACCTATATTGGCTCACCTGCACTGGCTTCCTGTGCACTTAAGATGCGACTTTAAGGATTTACTACTTACATATAAAATACTAAACGGTCTAGCTCCAGCCTATCTTGCTGATTGTATTGTACCATATTGTCCCGGCAAGAAATCTACGTGGCTCTTTTGATGACTGGCACTTAGATAAATCTTAGCTGGCATTGCTTAACAGGATAAGTAATGAATAATTCCGCTGGTAATCACAGTGTTAAAAATAACGTTCAAAATATAAAACATTCTCATGCATTTTAATCCATCCATCCATTTTCTACCGCACCTGTTCATGAAGTTGCAATAATGGTAAGAAGTATTGTATTCTGTGGTCCCCTCCAAGGTTTCTCATTGTATCCCATTGGGTTGAGTTTTTTCTTGCCCTGATGTGGGATCTGAGCCAAGGATGTCCTTGTGGCTTGTGCAGCCCTTTGAAACACTTGTGATTATGTGATTAAGGGCTATATAAATACACTTTTATTGATGATTGATTAATTGATTAATGTTTTTATTTTAAACATGCATTAAATGTATTTATTGAATTTTGTCAGCAACTATAAAGATTTTAATGTTTTATTATTTCTCATAAGAGTTGTATTGTTCTTATTAAAAAGCATGTTACATGTTAAAATTGCGGTGTTTCTGGGGCCTCAGGACGGTTTAATTGAATTGTAATTAATTTCAATGGGGAACATTGATTTGAGACACGGGTATTTTGGATTACGAGCTACGTCACAGAACCAATTATGCTCATAAATTGAGGTACTAATGTTCTGAAGAAGCCTTTTAGACGAAAAGTGAAATGTTTTCAACTAACAAAAAGGGTCAAGTTGCCTTAATTCAACATTTGAGTATGTTGGATGAGGTAAACTTTCAAATACCAGGAAACTTCAGCAGTTCACGTGTTAATTTATGCAGCATCTGCCACTTCTATTGTACTCGGTTACTGCATGTTACTCACGAAATATTTTTTTTTCTTCAAAAGTAACATTTTCACTTGGGGCTTTTCTAGCCCCTGTATTTTAACAAATGCGTGCGTCAGTTTCTTTCCACTGATATAGTACTGCTATCCATTTGTTGTATCTGGCTCTAGCTGCTCCGAAGTAAGTTGTCAGGTAAATTGTAGAAGCGTAACAGGTGAACAAATGCTTCGACAAATCCTATGAATAATTAAAAAAAACCAAAGCAAGTTGAATTTGCTGTGCACAAAACAATAAATCTTTCGCCCCCAGGAGAGAAATATTGGTCTACACCTGACTGCAGATAGTTGTTAGTTTGCTATGTTTTACAGAGAGAAGCCAGACTGTGTGACCATTAAACTGTGTGAGGAGAAGAGATGGTTGCTACTTCTTGGCAGCCTGAAGAATGTTACATTTTCTCAGCGTTGGAGAACAGACTGACACAGTGACAGAAAGGATCCTGCTATCAACATCTTCACTACCTCCTTCTGGCTCTCTGTTCTGTTTCTCTGTCTTCTCAGGGACAAATCACTGAAGTTGCATCTATCCAAATATAAATATTTTTTTGCAATAGAAGTCTCGCATAGGTCCAAAAGTTGTTTTGTGTATCCTGTGAAATACTTTTAAGTCGGTCCTGTTTTATGTTGACAACGCACATGTCAACCGACTCGTCCTCACTGCTTAAGTTGACGTCGACATAACTGATTGATGGCTTTAGAAGACACAAAAATTGACACTCAAAGTGGTCATGTGTCGACATTAGTTGTAGTTGTGTTAAAGTCATTATTATCTCTAATAGCAACATAAGTACGGTCTAGTTACACAGCATTAAAACTTGCACAGAGTCTCTGCAGGTTTCAACAAGTCAAATTTAAGACATTTTTAAGACCATAATGAATATAATTTAAGACCATTTCATATCCATACGGACAATGAAGTACAAACACATAAAGGAAACTCACAGGGCCACAATGAATTGTAAGTACCGTATTTAACGGACTATAAGGCACACTTAAAATCCTTTTTTTTTCTTAAAACTCGACAGTGCGCCTTATAACCCGGTGCCTTTAATGTGAGGAATACGTTTGGTTGAGCTTACCCACCTCGAAGCTATTTTATATGGTAATGGTGTAGTGATAAGTGTGACCAGTAAATGGCACCAGCACTATGATGGCAATATGAGTCAAGTAAACAACCCTCACATTTTATATGTTCCATTGAAAATATAGAACATTACACATAAGGCGCTCACAAATCTATCAACATGTTTTTGCTTTGGTAAGCTATGAAGCCGCACCGCTTGATGTGCTTCAACGCACAAGTATTATTAAAGTTAAAGTTAAAGTACCAATGATTGTCACACACATACTAGGTGTGGTGAAATTTGTCCTCTGCATTTGACCCATCCCCTTATTCACCCCCTGGGAGGTTAGGGGAGCAGTGGGCAGAAGCAGTGGCCGCGCCCGGGAATCATTTTTGGTGATTTAACCCCCAATTCCAACCCTTGATGCTGAGTGCCAAGCAGGGAGGTAATGGGTACCATTTTTTTAGCCTTTGGTTTGACTCGGCCGGGGTTTGAACTCACAACCTACCGATCTCACTCTAACCACTAGGCCACTGAGTAGGTGGCCTTGGTGGAGATGCTGCTCTAATATGGTGTGTGTATAAGGTAAGACATATTATCTGGCGTTTTGTTTCGCAATATTATGCAAAAGCAGCTTTTCTTACCTTCTGGTACCTGCTGATCTGTATTTGGGATCTGCATAAGTCCTGAAAATTTGCGCGCATCCACCTTTGTAGTCCGTGCCGACCCCAAAGTCGATAAGCTTCTTCTTTTTCTCTATCTTCTTGTTATGGGACATTCATCCTCCGCTGTTGCCATTTCTAATATAAAGTAGTGTAAAGTTCTTACTTATATCTGTCAATAAACTCTCAATGGAAGCGCTAAAACATACCGGTGTAGTGAGTTATTACATTATTCACCCAAGGAACTTTAGTTATTAGAGAGTTTCGGTGGGACGGTTTTTCACGGGACACATTTCCAATGTTGTTGTTTCCGGATGAGGAGATGCTGCTCCGTTATTTATCTAAGTAAAGTCTGAATGTCATTAAAACAGTTAGCTCCACCTTTTGACACTTGTTCCACTCCCGTCCTTGCACGCTACACCGCTACAACAAAGATGACGGGGAGAAGACACTGCCAAAGGTGAGCCACGTAAATAAGACCACCCTCAAAATGCCGCACCTGGAAGGGACTGTCAGAAAGCGGCTTGAAGACGATCTGTAAAACATAATCTATGCAACATTTTGACCAAAGAACCACCATTACATGTTATGTAGACCACAAGGAAGTGTTTTCAATTTAGAAAAGAATAATATGATTATGACTCCTTTAATGCACCCTATAATCCGGTGCACTTTATATATGAAGAAAGATCAAAAGTAGACCATTCATCGGCAGTGCACCTTATAATCCGGTGCGCCCTATGGTCCGGAAAATACAGTATATGAATTAATTCACTGCTCTTTCACATTGGAAAACAAAATGGTTAAACTAACTAAATACACCAGCACACTCTCTACTGTAAACTAATTGAACAAAATATTAGCAAACGTCACAACAGCCAATTTTCGGATTTGCCATGGAGCTGTTTCCTTGCAAAAGGTGCAGTGTGCTTCATATCAATTGTTATCATGTAACAACAACCAGATCGTCAGCAATGATGGAGGACAGCACAACAATATATTGTCTGTGAAAGGGACTGTAAGCATCTCTGCTAAAGCTAAATGGTTAACTTGTGCAGTGTTTTTGCGTCTGTCAGAATGGAGCAAACAGATACAAACATCTACAGTACAACTACTGTATCTGCACAAAGTTGTGGAAAACAGAGTGTAAAGAGAGCGATTGTCTAAAAAGAAAGAAGGTGATTATGGCTTGCAAGCCTCAAACAGAATTTCGATGTGAATAATGTGCACAACATTCGAATTTGCTCAGCTCATTTTGTATCTGGTATGTATGAATGCATTTTTACCTGTTTTTTGTGAATTTTTTGAAAACATATTGCTATTAAACAAAAACTGTTTTTTATTTAAGCATGACAATATGACAATTGCAAATATTCCTTGCTTTCCTCACCCAACCGTAAACTGAGTGTAAACATAAACTTACAACTTTTATAACTTTTAACGCCAGTTACTGTATAAACTTGGAGAAAAGATTGGGCATGAAAAGGTGACCTGAAATTACTGGAATAAATAATAGAAATAATATAACAGAATTATGTTTTTTTTATAGTTTTACTGCTGTGAGTACACTACTATCACAGATAACTTAGCATGTGCTTACTGTAGTAACAGTATGATTTCACTGGTAAACATCTCCTTCAACAATTTGCGAAACGTTACCCACAAAACACTCTCTTATATATATATATATATATATATATATATATATATATATATATATATATATATATATATATATATATATATATATATATATATATATATATATATATATATATATATATATATTTCCCCTGAAGAGCAGGAAAACCTGCAAAACAGGCTTGTAGGGATGAAATAGTGTCTGTGTTTTTTCCTGACCTAACGTATATAAATATTTTAACATATATCGTCTATATATATATATATCATGCTGGAAAATGAAATCATCATCTCCATAGAGCTTTTCAACAGATGGAAGCATGTAGCCGTATTCCCATGGTCAAGCCACTCCTGAACTAAAGACAACGGAAGAAGCGTCTGACTTGGGCTATGGAAAAGAAGCACTGGACAGTTGCAGAATGGTCCAGAGTCCTGTTTTCAGACGAAAGCAAGTTTTGTATTTCATTTGGAAGTCATGGCGCTAGAGTCTGGAGGAAGGCTGGAGAGGAGCAAAATCCAAGTTGCTTGAAATCCAGTGTGGAGTTCCCACAGTCAGCAATGGTTTGGGGAGCCATGTCAGCTGCTGGTGTTGGTCCACTGTGTTTCATCAAGTCCAGAGTCAATGCAGCTGTGTACCAAGAGATTTTAGAGCACTACATGCTTCTATCTGTTGAAAAGCTCTATGGAGATGATGATTTCATTTTCCAGCATGATCCAGCATTGTCAAAACCACCAGTAACTGGTGTACTGACCATGGCATTACTGTCCTCGATTGGCCTGCCAACTCCCCTGACCTGAACCCCATAGAGAATTTGTGGGGTATAGTGAAGAAGAAGCTGCAAGACACCAGACCCAATAAGGCAAATGAGCTAAAGGCCGCTATTGAAGCATCCTGGATCTGTCAGGCTTGGTCAAAAGGATAGGACTCAGATGCAGAGTAGGGAATATATCGGCAGGCTTTTATTTTGAAAGCTTCCTTTCACCTCCAGAATCAGGGCAATTCAAAAATCTACAATAACTTAACTAGTCGCGAAAAAGGTTCCAAAACAAAAGGAACAACCGAAAATCACTCCGACAGGAGGAAAACACAAAAACAATGACAAACTATAATTGGCGACTTATATTCTATGAGGCAGTATATTAGGGCCTTTACTGTTCCTAATATACATAAACGACTTGTCATCGGCATGCGACTGTGAATTGTTCTTGTTTGCGGATGACTCGGCCTTGCTGGTATCAGACAGGGACAAGTCACAGGTGGAGAAAATCCTCAGTGCTGAACTCTGTAGAACTTGCACCTGGCTCGCTGACAACAAGCTATCCATACACTTGGGTAAAACGGAATCCATCCTATTTGGGTCCCACATCAACCTTAAGAAAGTCAATGATTTCACTATAAAAGTGGGTGACATTGTTATCACCAGGAAAGATGAGGTCACCTACCTAGGTTCCATTCTAGAGGTTAATCTTTCCTGTGATAAAATGGCAACCAAGGTAATCAAAAAGGTCAACCAACAAACAAGATTTCTCTATAGAATCTCCTCTCTGGTCAACAAAAGCACCATGAGGATTCTGGCGGGAACTCTCGTTCAACACTTTTTCGATTACGCATGCACCTCCTGGTACCCTAGCACCTCCAAAACCCTCAAATCTAAACTCCAAGCATCCCAGAACAAGATAATCAGATTACTACTAGACCTCCACCCCAGATCACACCTCACTCCTACCCACTTCTCCAAAGTGGGCTGGCTCAGGGTGGAGGACAGAGTAAAACAACTTGCACTGAGCCTAGTCTATAAAATCCGCTACACCTCCCTGATACCGAAGTACATGTCAAACTACTTCCTTAACGTAAATGACCGCCATAACCACAACACCAGGGGGAGCTCCACTAACCACGTTAAACCCAGATTCCGAACTAACAAAGGTCTTAACTCATTCTCTTTCTATGCCACATCAATGTGGAATGCGCTCCCAACAGGTATAAAAGAAAGGGCATCTCTATCCTCCTTCAAAACCGCAATAAAAGTTCACCTCCAGGCAGCTACAACCCTAAATTAACACCCTCCCCGGATTGCTAATAATCAAATGTAAACAATCAAATGCAGATACTTTTTCTTATGCCTTCTGATCTCTCTCTCTCTCTCTCTCTCTCTCTCTCTCTCTCTCTCTCTCTCTCTCTCTCTCTCTCTCTCTCTCTCTCTCTCTCTATGCCCACTACTTGCTGTCCATATCCTACCAAGTCAGACCTACACTGTTCCAATATCCATTTCTCTGTTCTCAATTGTTGATGACTGATGACAACAACCAAACCTAACCCCCACGCCCCCCACACCCCGGATTGTAAATAATGTAAATAATTCAATGTGATTATCTTGTGTGATGACTGTATTATGATGTTAGTATATATTTGATAGTATATATCTGTAACATGAATCAATTTAAGTGGACCCCGACTTAAACAAGTTGAAAAACTTATTCGGGTGTTACCATTTAGTGGTCAATTGTACGGAATATGTACTTCACTTTGCAACCTCTCAATCAATCAATCAATCAAAAAAAAAACCGTATATAAACACAAAACGCTCCAACAGGAGGAAGAAACATTGGCTATGAAAATTCTACACTTTCTCTAATCTAATAAATGTTAACAAAAAATCCATCCCATCCATCCATTTTCTACCGCTTATTCCCTTCGGGGTTGCGGGGGGCGCTGAACCCTATCTCAGCTACAATTGGGCGGAAGGCGGGGTACACCTTAACAAAAAATGTCACTCAAAATTTGAGGAAAGAAAGAACTATAAGAAAAACTGAAATCTAACCACTTCAGCTGTGAAAACTAAATAACACAAAATCACTCTGCTGAGGAGGAGAAAAAGAAACTCAAAATAGCAACGAAGGAATTCAGGATCAAGGTATACAAACGTGAGACGAGGCAAGGCATGGACAGGCATGGACATGGATCCTAGAGAGGCACGAATACTCGAGACAATCTGGCACAGAACAAAGGGAGGCGTGGGCTTATAAGACACATGAGGGTAATAGGGAACAGGTTGAAACAGTCAGGGAACAGGGATGACGTCAGACTGATGACACAAAAGGAAGGGCAAGTGACCTGAAACGAGAGGAGAGTTACTTTTCAAACTAAAACATGCAAATCACAAGACAGAAAAAACCAAGACGAGACATCCCTCACCGCGGTGTGACAGCATCCATAACACCTCAGCAATGCCACAGGCTGATTGCCTCCATGCCACGCCGCATTGGTGCAGTAATCCGTGCAAAAGGATTCCCAACCAAGTACTGAGTGCATTAATTGACATTTTCAAATGTTTGATTTTGTTTTGCTGTTATAAATCTTTATTTTTTACTTGGTCTGAGGAAATATTATAATTTTTTGAGATGGGATTTTTGAGTTTTCTTAAGCTGTATGCCATAATCAGCAATATTAAAATAATAAAAGGCTTGCAATATTTCAGTTGATGTATAATGAATCCAGAATGTATGACATTTCCATGTTTTTAGTTGCATTACAGAAAATAAAGGACTTTATCACAATATTCAAATTTTCTATTTTCTGAGACAGTCCTGTATGTACAGTATGCATGTATATATATATACAGGTATATATATATATATATATATATATATATATATATATATATATATATATATATATATATATATATATATATATATATATATATATATATCAGTGACGTGCGGTGAGGTCCATGGCTAGTGAGGCACTGACTTCATCACAGTCAGATTTACAAACATATGAACCCTAAAGAGTATCTTATTCACCATGTGATTGGCAGCAGTTAACGGGTTATGTTTAAAAACTCATACCAGCATTCTTTACACATACAAACTGTAGCACACAAAAAAGCACATTTAATAAAAAAAACATTATTATGGTCTTACCTTTCTTGCTGGACATCCACACAGCCAGCCTTTGCGTGTGTACCACGCCGTTTGAAAAGAACGGGTCTTCTGTTCGAAGTCAAAAGCAAACCTTTTAGCTCCGGCGTTGGTCTACCTTTAATTATTACCTCCTGCTGCGATTGAAAGTCCAGTTTAGAAAACAGTTTTATTTTACATTTGTAATCATTATTACTGCGAGCCTCAGCCAGTACATCTTTTGCAGCAGTTTTATGAATGCTCAGCACAAAAAATAAATTTCACACATACAGTTGTTGACAAAATACACTGTACATTATATACCTCAGCTAACTAAACTATGTCATAGTTTAGTTAGCTGATATAATTCATATAGCAATACGGTCTCACTGCGCAGCAGGCCAGCAGTTAGCCGAGTCATTGCGCACAATCCATGTTGAGGCACAACTGAGTGACGTGCCTCAACTGGCTGCTGATCACCGCACCGTCTCTTCTCAGTATTTGAACGGCAAATGTGAAAATGAAAATAAAAATAATCTAAAACTGGTTAAGTTAAATGGAAAATAACTTTAGTATAATCACCAGATACATATAACAATTTAATTATTATTTTTTACTTTTTACATTTTTTTTCTTTCCATGATGGCAGGTGAGGCCCCGCCTCCCCTGCCTCCACTGACTGCAGTCACTGGTATATATATATATATATATATATATATATATATGTATATATATATATATATATATATATATATATATATATATATATATATATATATATATATATATATATATATATGTGTGTGTATAATATGTGTGTGTAGTGTATATATCTATATATATATATATACAGTATATGTATCTAGCTCATATATATATATATATATATATATATATATATATATATATATATATATATATATATATATATACATATATATATATATATATATATATATATATATATATATATATATATATATATATATATATATATATATATATATATAAATATGTATCTAGCTCATATATACTGTATATATATGTATATATTTTTTAATTAATGAGCCAAAAATAGCCACTACGTAGCTAGTCAGACATGCTGTTGATCATGTTGGCGAACTCATTTCATCTACTTCAACAAACAATGACATCAAAATACACCCTACTAAATTAACTGCATTGATGCCTTTGGCACGTTTTTGCTGAAGTTTGTCAGTCAGTTAGTTAACTAGTTAGATAGTTAGTTAACTCATTCTCTTTCTATGCCACATCAATGTGGAATGTGCTCCCAACAGGTATAAAAGAAAGGGCATCTCTATCCTCCTTCAAAACCGCAATAAAAGTTCACCTCCAGGCAGCTACAACCCTAAACTAACACCCTCCCCGGATTGCTAATAATCAAATGTAAACAATCAAATGCAGATACTTTTTCTTATGCCTTCTGATCTCTCTCTCTCTCTCTCTCTCTCTCTCTCTCTCTCTCTCTCTCTCTCTCTCTCTCTCTCTCTCTCTCTCTCTCTCTATGTCCACTACTTGCTGTCCATATCCTACCCCCCCCCCCCCCCACACACACACACCCCTGACTGTAAATAATGTAAATAATTCAATGTGATTATCTTGTGTGATGACTGTATTATGATGATAGTATATATCTGATAGTATGTATCTGTATATATGCTCCACTCCATCCTGCGTGCCCAGGATGCAGTGGAGCGGGCAGAGGCGAGGCTGCGGCACAGCACCCTGGTGGGAACCGTAGCCAGTGGTCGGGCTGGGCTGGGTAGCAACACCAAACCAAACTACAGCAGAGCCAGAGGAAAGGAAAGACGAAAGCTTGTCCAAGAGGAGGTTCGCGCCGAGGTGGAGGAGGCTCGCTTCAGCAGATTGGTGGGAATGAGCAAGCAGGGGGCCTGGACCAAGTGACAGCACATAGCTGGTCGCAAGATCACCTAGACCGAACTCTGGAAAGCGGAGCCACACCAGTTTAAGTTCTTGGTCCAGTCAGTTTATGATGTCCTCCCAAGCCCTGCTAACCTGTTCACCTGGGGCCTGATAGACGCACCTGTGTGCCAGCAGCCCTGTGTGCCAGCTCTGTCAGAAAAGAGGATCATTAGAACACATCCTCAGCTGTTGCTCAAAGGCATTGGGAGATGGCAGGTATCGGTGGCGCCACGACCAGGTCCTGCGGGCAATAGCAGACACCATCTGCACGGGCATCAACACCAGTAAGCGGCAACACCCAACCAAGAGCACAATTGCCTTTGTCCGAGCAGGAGAGAAACCTCAACCCTCCAAGAAGACCCAGGGGGGCCTGCTAACAACAGCAAGGGACTGGCAGCTCTTGGTTGACCTGGGAAGGCAGTTGCGATTCCCAGACATCATCGCAACTACAACACTCCGGCCAGACATGGTCTTGATGTCTGGAACCAGCAAGCAGGTGGTACTCCTTGAGCTAACTGTCCCATGGGAGGACAGAATGGAGGAAGCTCAGGAAAGGAAGAGAGCGAAGTACGCAGATCTTGTGGCTGACTGCCGGAGGAACGGGTGGAAGGCCCGCTGCAAGCCTATTGAGGTGGGCTGCAGGGGTTTTGCAGGCAAGTCCTTACACCGGGTCCTGGGGCTCCTTGGGATTTGTAGACTGCACAGGAGAAGAGCCATAAAAAACATCTTGGAAGCGTCTGAAAAGGCTTCACGTTGGCTCTGGTTGAGGAGGGGGGACGTGTGGCGTAGTGCGCTACCTGGACACAAGTCGAGGGACTGATCACCCTCGGCTGGGTCGCCCGGGTGAGGGTGTTTGATTAAGATCCGAAACACCCTATGACCCCGGGAGAATCACTGATGATGTGTCCAGGTTGCACCATTAGGTGTATTATAGTACTGTATCATGAATCAATTTAAAGGCCTACTGAAACCCACTACTACCGACCACGCAGTCTGATAGTTTATATATCAATGATGAAATCTTAACATTGCAACACATGCCAATACGGCCGGGTTAACTTATAAAGTGACATTTAAAATTTCCCGGGAAATATCCGGCTGAAACGTCGCGGTATGATGATGTATGCGCGTGACGAAGTCAGTTTAACGGAAGTTATGGTAGCCCGTAGAATCCTATACAAAAAGCTCTGTTTTCATTTCATAATTCCACAGTATTCTGGACATCTTTTGCAATTTGTTTAATGAACAATGAAGGCTGCAAAGAAGACAGTTGTAGGTGGGATCGGTGTATTAGCAGCGGACTACAGCAACACAACCAGGAGGACTTTGTTGGAGAGCAGACGCGCTAGCCGCCGACCTCACCTTGACTTCCTACGTCTCCGGGCCGCCAAACGCTTCGGGTGAAGTCCTTCGTCCTTCTGCCGATCGCTGGAACGCAGGAGAGCACGGGTGTTGATGAGCAGATGAGGGCTGGCTGGCGTAGGTGGAGAGCTAATGTTTTTAGCATAGCTCTGTGCGGTCCGGTTGCTAAGTTGCTAAGTTAGCTTCAATGGCGTCGTTAGCACAGCATTGTTAACCTTCGCCAGCCTGGAAAGCATTAACCGTGTATTTACATGTCCACGGTTTAATAGTATTGTTGATTTTCTATCTATCCTTCCAGTCAGGGGTTTATTTTTTTTGTTTCTATATGCAGTTAAAGCACGATGCTATCACGTTAGCTCGTAGCTAAAGCATTTCGCCGATGTATTGTCGTGGAGATAAAAGGCACTGAATTTCCATTTCGCGTTCTCGACTCTCATTTTCAAGAGGATATAGTATCCGAGGTGGTTTAAAATACAAATCTGTGATCCACAATAGAAAAAGGAGAGTGTGGAATCCAATGAGCCAGCTTGTACCTAAGTTACGGTCAGAGCGAAAAAAGATACGTCCATCACTGCCTCTCAAGTCCTTCACTGTAACGTTCCTCATCTACGAATCTTTCATCCTCGCTCAAATTAATGGGGTAATCGTCACTTTCTCGGTCCGAATCTCTCTCGCTCCATTGTAAACAATGGGGAATTGTGAGGAATACTAGCTCCTGTGACGTCACGCTACTTCCGGTACAGGCAAGGCTTTTTTTTTATCAGCGAGCAAAAGTTGCGAACTTTATCGTCGATTTTCTCTACTAAATCCTTTCAACAAAAATATGGCAATATCGCGAAATGATCAAGTATGACACATAGAATGGATCTGCTATTCCCGTTTAAATTAAAAAAATTCATTTCAGTAGGCCTTTAAGTGGACCCCGACTTAAACAAGTTGAAAAACTTATTCGGGTGTTACCATTTAGTTGTCAATTGTACGGAATATGTACTTCACTGTGCAACCTACTAATACAAGTCTCAATCAATCAATCAATCAAATTAGCTAGCAGCATAGCTCAAAGATTTCAATGAAACTTCCAGGAAATGTCATCACCAATTCTCCTTCTGTCTCTGGACCAAGTAACGACTAAATGTAAACGCTAAATGTGGTTTTGATTATGTCAACAACTGCCTATGTTGACAACCGTTTATGTCAACGGTAGTCAGACAGCCCAAGCGACTTTGACACGAATGTGTTCCAATCTTCTCGCCCCTTCACACTTGACCCTCTCCGAGTGCCGCCTGCACAATGACCTGATCTGCTGTGTTCTAGACACAAATATTCCCCTGCATATAATAAAACAAAAAACATATCCTTTTAGCACCTGCTTATTTCTTACAGGTAACATAACAAATCCTGGCAAAGCCAATATTCACACCAAGTAGGAATTCCATGAATGTCTACAGCCAAGTTGCTAAATATGACATAACAATTTGGCTTTTAATAAGAGCTATGCTTTCACTTTGAGGATGGGAATCGCTAAACGGTGCCGATTTATTAATAGATTTTAAAAAACCTGAAAGATTTCTGAATCCAGGAAAGTATTGAGTGGAACAAGGTTTCAAAGGTAATTCCATGGAATCGTTTGGGTATACAGGTATATCATTACTCAACTGTGCACATTTGTGAGGGTGGAGTCTCTGGAGATCCACATCAATGTGGAGCTTCACCAGCCTGTTGGCCTCCACCCACACGTTCCTCAAAAGCTTATTAGCTCAGGAAGCAACCGTGAGGTAAAGATGAGAGCGAAATATTTTTCCACGCTCAACTTTACACTGCATCCAAGGTCGCCTTAAAGAGGAACTGCACTTTTTTGGGGAAATTTTGCCTATCGTTCACAACCATTATGAGAGACAAGAAGAAAAACATTGTTTTTTTTCGCTTTCTAACATGTAAAAATCGTCTCATTCTAGGTAGCTAGCAATGCAGCAAAAGGGAACAATTAATTCTACCTCCAAAACGTCAACAATACTTAAATTTGTTCCGTAACCTGTAGCAACATTGGTATTGTGAGAGCGAACAGTAACACATCGCCATGCTATGGTATTAGCCGTTAAGGCTAACTACGGCAAGAGATAAGCTAGCTTCTACGTCAACACAAAACGTGTTTGAATTTGTAATGCACAACACTGTGATAGGACAATAACCTGTACTAACTGAAAAACATGAACAATCATGTTACAGTGTCTGTAAAGTATTAGCCAACATTAAATGTTTTGTTTGTACACAGCTTAGCTAGCCAGAGAGTGTATACAAAGTAGTTGTACTAACACGCATGACGTGCTGTGTGTATCATGATATAGTGACTCATTCGTCTGGTAGGGGACGTTTCCTGTTGATTTTGGGTAAGCACTCCATTTATGGTGAAAAAGCTTGTCTCCAAGTTCCACATTTATAGCGTCGTAGCTTTCACCTCACTCTCCTGGCTTCCGTCTGCTCCAACGTCTCACCCTTTTTCTTTGGGCTCGCTTCTATAAGCAGTAGTTCATCCTAAGTATATTTATCTTAATAAAATATAAGGTTGTAAATCCTCATTTGTCTAAAAATAGTCATCGTTGTTGTCTGTTACCAAGTCTACCATGATTAGAACACACACATGTGTTTTATTCCAGAAGTAGGAACACACATTTGTTGGAAACATAAATCAGTGCGCGGAAGAAATAAGCCCCGTAAATGATTTAAATGATCAAAATATGGTAAATATTGTATATATTACTTATTGTTATGAACATGTCTGTTACTACATTATATTTATATTATACTTGCAATGTGCATATAAAACATTGCTGGAGGGTTTTGAAGTTGTTTTAGAGCCACATTTCATGTTTTGTTTGTACACAGCTAGCTTGACAGTGTATGTAGTGTGACTACATAAAATTAATGGATTTAACAAAACAACTGGCATTGGGAACAAAGCCTTAAGCACGTGCGGCTTAGCCTAACTCCTTATCTAATTCTCCTTATCCTATATAATTATTTGTTTTTATGAGACAACACGTTGGTCCTCAAAATGTTTAGTTTGTACTTTTTTCAGATTTTTGTGTCCAAATTTGTGTGCATGTTTGTGTACGTGTAAATGCTATTCAATGTATGTCTCTGCTTTGGGGTCCAACTATTCAGCTAATCAGCCCCATTGCACTTTCAGTTAAAAGGGGCATCCAGAAAGTACTTCACTTTTTCCACATTTAGTTTTGTTACAGCCTTACCCTGTAAGACCCCTTGTTGTAAAATTACAACGTTACCTTTAACCATCCAAAAAAACAATCTGTTATATTTTTTACCACATTTACAGTCATTGGGTCCTATTGTTCAGTCTCACAAGGCTATTGGATTGTACATTTGTTTATAAGTCACGCCTTCTGGCCATGAACTCACACAACCTCTCAAGGTTTCCTTCGAACAACATATATTAGCTTCACTGGACTGGATTCATCAGATTCAAGTAAGTAAAATGTCTTTTATATTTTTTTTGGTTGTTATTACAATGTCTAGAGCAGTGATTCTTAACCTTGTTGGAGGTACCGAACCCCACCAGTTTCAAATGTGCATTCACCGAACCCTTCTTTAATGAAAAATATTATTATATATTTTTTTTTAAAATTCAAGACAAAGTTATATGTTTTTTTACTGGTTCACAAAATAAACCGTGCATGAACATCACCTTGTTTCAAGAACAAAACCAACACAGTGCATGAACTCACAACAAATTACTGTCAGGTTCAAACACCGAACTATCTATTACACAAGACAAGAAGAAAGGAATCAAGCAGAGACAGAGTTGAATTTTACTCCTGAGGAGAGACGTATTGGGCTGTACACTCAGTTACAGTTTCACCCTACGCTCTAAGGTACAGTCCCACGTGCTCCTCTATTTATTCGGGAGGTGCCTAATTAACATCACTGAGGCTGCTTCTGAAGGGAGGAGTAATGCAAGCAGCCCCAGTAGACACAATACATGATTATTCAGAATGGAAATGTGCTGACACTCGTGATTTCGCCCTGTTTGGCTGTCAGCAGGCAGGGTCTGGAAACAAACTGCTGACACGAGACCACTCGCAAAGTAAGATTACAAGTTGTGCCTTTGCACAGATAGAAAAGTACAACTTCAGCACAATTGATAATAACTATAGCAACGGCCTTTAAGCATAAGAGTTGTGTGATAACTTATACATAATTATTCTAACATTTACACACCTGCAAATGAGATGGAAAATTAAAGGGAACATTGTTTGGGGGTATCCATAACACGGTGATAGGGGGAAGTTTTTATTTACATGATGAGTCGGGTGTGTCTTGACCTTCGCCGAACCCCTGAGACCGACTCACCGAACCCCTAGGGTTCAATCGAACCCAGGTTAAGAACTACTGGTCTAGAGCATGTACATATGTAGTTATTGTGGAACAGATGCATCAAATTTCATTTAGAGCTTGTTATATAATTGTTGCAATTATACAACACTGGGTGAATGTGGTAGTCAAAATAGCTGGCTTGTTACAGTGGGCTCAAACAGGTTGTATTCCCTCCACTACATCACTGCCTGAAGTATTTTCTCTATACATGGATAGTATACATTCTACCCTTGTGTTGTGTTCCGGTGACGTATTTAAAAGTTTTATCTCTAAAAAATGTAGTTAATTGATCAGCCTGACCTAAAATTCCATGACTTTGTCCACGAAGAAGATATCCACAGACAATTCAGTTCAGGGGAAAGGAATGTTCCTGAATGTGTGGATGTAATGGCGGTATGCATGTTTTCCTTTTAGTATGATAATTAAAGCCATTAACCATTTACATTTACATTGATGGAATTTGGACACTTTTGTCCAAAGCGGCAGACCAGGCAGACACTATTGTCTACCCTGAGCACTTGGTCCACCACCTGTTGCTGATGTGATGCCACGCAACAGATTCCAATCCCTGTTGACGTCTTTGCATTTTGTAAACAACATGACAGTATCTGAGACGGAAAAGAAAGACAGACTATGGAAACTCAGACTCTGGCTTGATTCATTCATAGATAAATGCCTGCAGGTGGTACCAGAAGAGCACAACTCTGTGGATTAGATTATGGTGCTGCAGACACTGCAATACAGGATACATCAACACACAATGCAGAAAGTGTGATGTTCGCCTTTGTTTTACAGACGACAGGGACTGTTTTTAGGACTTTCCCCACCAATGAAAGTCTTCATGACCTTTGTCATGAAATGAAAAAAGAGGGGAAAAAAGTGTTTTTTAAAGAGTTTTATCTTGTTTCATATTTTTTACATTTGTAATAGATGACTTCATAAAAATATAACTAATGTGTCCATCCATCCATTTTCTACCGCTTATTCCATTTAGGGTCGCGGGGGGCGCTGGAGCCTATCTCAGCTACAATCGGGCGGAAGGCAGGGTACACCCTGGACAAGTCGCCACCTCATCGCAGGGCCAACACAGATTAACTAATGTGTGATTATTATTAATGGTATATACCGTTATAGGGGTTAACTAAGCAATAAACCCTGCAAATGAACCCTTAGTTGTTCAGACAACGTGAGAACAAATACATAAATTATGCTCCCATCAAAGCCCAATGTTGCAATATTACAACATTTCTCTAAAAACATACATAAAAATGTTTTTTTTTTAAACTCTTCAATTTCTGCATCAAATGCTTTTTACAACAACATCTGAAAGGTAAAATATATATTTTTTAGGTTTTTCTATATTTGGGTCTTACAAGATTAATCCAAAATGTAATATATTCATTTTTGTTCTCAAAACTCTACACACAATACCCCATAGTGACAATTCTGCAAATTTATGAAAATAAAAAACAAAAAAATTCACATGTACCTAAATATTCACAGTCTTTGCTCAATACTTTGTTGGCAGCAATTACAGCCTCAAGTATTTTTGAATACAATGCAACAAGCTTGGCACACCTATCTTTGGGTAGTTTTGCCCATTCCTCTCAAGCTCCATCAAGTTGGATGGGAAGCATTGGTTTTCATCCAGTATGTCTCTGTACATCGCTGCATTCATCGTTCCCTCTATCCTGACTAGTCTCCCAGTTCCTGCTGCTGAAAAAAATCCCCACAGCATGATGCTGCCACCAGCATGATTCACTGTAGGGATGGTATTGTCTTGGTGATGAGTGGTGCCTGGTTTCCTCCAAACATAATACCTGACATTCACGCCAAAGACTTAAATCTTTGTCTCATCAGACTAGACAATTGTGTTTCTCATTTTTATCAAGAAATTGCTTCCGTCTGGCCACTCTACCATACAGGCCAGATTGGTGGATAGCTGCAGAGATGGTTGTCTTTCTGGAAGGTTTTCCTCTTTCCACAGAAGAATGCTTTAGCTCTGACAGAGTGACCATCGGATTCTTGGTCACCTCCTTGACTAGACTAAGATGAATGCAGCCATGTACAGAAACATCCTGGGTGAAAACCAACACCACTATCCAACGTGATGGAGCTTGAGAGCTGCTGCAAAGAGGAATGGGCACTGTTAATTTCATTCAGTATTAATGTCTTAAGTTATGCTTGAAGGATACGCAAGTCTCCAGCTAGGTGGCAGCAGTGCTCAAACTAAATTAACAGGCTACATGTTTAACCCAGTAAAAGAAGTACAATGAAACGCTAGTCTACAGAGCTGACAAGGGAGGAGATATAAGGATGTTTCTGACGGTAAAAAAACCAGAGTAGGCATTGTCACGCCAAATTTCTTCCCTCTACAAAAACCTTCCCTCCCCCATTTACTTCCGGGGCTGCGTCCAATAAAATCACAAAGTTGCCGGGGGTCCTTAACCTGCACGCGACTGTCCTGTTTCGCGCCTGTACAAAAAAACCCCCAATTGATTTCTTCAAATTCCAGCAGCTGTCAAAGACGAAGTATCCTTCCAGCGACGGGCAGTCAAAGCCGAAGTGCTATCGATCGCTGTCAATGACGTAAGAGGAAACATGACAACGGAAGTAAATGGGGGAGGGAAGGTTTTTGTAGAGGGAAGAAATTTGGCGGGACAGCATAAACAAGTGAGGGTAACCGGGATAAATAGACCAAGAAATCTAACGAAGTATGACAGTCCTTGGGTTTACTGTGAATACAGTAAGAAATGAGGAAAGACCTGTGTTTTATGCATTTTATCATTGAAAGCAAAGCCTATTGTAACAACAACACTGAACATTGTTAATTGATTCTCTAAGACTGCTTCTGTTTGTGCACCTCCCCCCTTGTACCTGTGAACGAGACAGTGGTGAGTGATGAGTACAGGGGTGAAACTACAAGGTGGGATGGGAGGAGCTCTGATCATGCAAACCGTTTTATTTTAATCACAGCTACTTGTCAGCATAAAGACGCTACAGAGGTGCCCATGCAGCTTGGAGGACACGTCTCCGCTGCGGAGCGAACTTGTCAGTGGAGATTATGCCTTTGCCGTTACTGTGGGAGCCCGGACCACCATATTTCCAACTGCTCCATCCGTTGTCCCAGACAGACGGCGCTCGTACCCCTCCACTCTTCAAACTTCTTCTCATCAGCCTACTACCAGTGTTGGGCACTAGCTCGCTACATGTAGCGAAGCTATGTCGCGACAATGGAACCCATGCAGCTGGGCAGGTCACGCTTAGCGGCTGAGGAGAGGGAGAGGAGGTTCAGGCAGGGCACCCAATCCGAAGCTGCCCGACGAGGCTCAACAGGTTTATTTGAGCTTGATTATGCGGTGGAGTGTGTATGCTACTGTGTGTGTGTGAAGCAGGACTATGTGAAGAATCAAACACTGAACATGTTACCAGGGGTTTGTTGTATGTGTGTTGAATGAGAAGTCCAGAAGTCCACTGGGGCGAGGCTGGAGGGAAGTCCGTAAAACATGCGAGGGGTCCGGGGGCTGTAGAGAGGCGTCAGGGTCTGTGTCCAAGCAGGGGTCGAGGATCCAGGGAGGCAGTCAAAATACAGGGGGAAGTCCAGGGAAGAGAGGCGCACAGCTCAAACTAAGGATATGGAAGGAATACTGCGGGAACAAAAGGGGCAAGTGAGACAAGGGCAGAAGGAACACGGAGAGCAAGTACACAGGGAGAGGAGCCAGAGACGCGATAGCTTACTGTCAGACAGAGAACTACGTTCTAGCACTGTATCTCAGGATGCGCTGGTCTTTATGGCGTCGAGCCTCATCAGGTCCAGGTACGGTGATTGCTGATTGGCCCGGCCACGGCATGAGAGGAACGAGCAGAGGCGTGTCCAGAGGTGCTCCCATTGGCGCTTGTGCGGAGGGAATGATGGTATGCGCAAGCGCCGTAACAATTTACTAATGATGAGTCACGATTGGTTAAGATTATTGGCGTTGTTAGGCCTGAAGCCCCTCAAAATATTTTGTTGTGATTTTATTTATTTTTTACAAGAAAATATCGCAGAAAAAATCAAATATCAAAAATCAAATATCAAAAATCTAATATCAAAAATCTAATATCAAAAATCTATATAAATATGCAGGGATATAAGCTTCAATAACCTGTCATTATTTCCATACATTATAAATCATTTGAACACCCCTTTGTCAGCGCTTACTATCCAATCCAATCTGTTCTTTCAGTAACGCCCGCATTACTATACTGAAAAATCCAGTCTACCTTTTCATTGTTACCTTAGGAAGGTCGAGCCTAGACTGCAGTCGCACGTCCTGCAGTGTTTACGGTAGTAAACTTGGAAGTAGACATGCTTCAATTTTAATCGTCCTCAGTACTTGCGTATTTGTTGCAGTTTCAAGGATTCTGTGCAATCAAAGTCAACATTTTCTGACCTACGGAGAAAATTATGAAAAAAGATATCTCCCGCACTTTTTAGGGACATTTGCCTCTATGTCTGCTCTGAAGAACGTGTTGGCGGTAGTGGTGGAACATTCCAATCCAATCCAATCCACTTTATTTATTTAGCACATTTTAAAAAACAATAGAAGTTTCACAAAGTGCTGCACAAAAGTTGAAACATACATACTAGGAGAGTCAGGAATATAAAACATTTAACTATAAAATAATAAATACATTAAATACATTAGAGAAAATAAAATGGACTACAATCACACAACTCTCATCTCTTTGCTGATTTAAAAGCCAAAGAGTAAAAATATGTTTTAAGATGTGATTTAGAACTCATTAAAGATGGAGCCGTCCGAATAGCAAGAGGGATAGATATTGTTCCAAAGTTTTGGAGCCACAGCAGAAAATGCACGGTCACCTCTGGATTTTAAACAGGTTTTTGGGACGAAACTGATCAGCTGACCTCAGAGACCTTGTGTGGGTGTATTTTTAAAATGTCTGACATATATTGTGGCGCTAATCCGTTAAGAAATAAAAAAAAAACAATATCTTAAAATTAATTCTAAAATGAACTGGGAGCCAGTGAAAGAATGCTAAAAGGGGTGTAATGTGTTCATGTTTTTTAGTGCCAGTTAAAAGGCGAGCGGCAGCATTTTGGACTAACGGCAATCGAGCGATTGAGGCCTGGTTCATTCCAACGTAGAGGGAGTTGCAGAAGTCCAAATGTGATGAAATAAAAGCATCCCGCTCAAAGTCGTTAAAATATAAAACTGATGTAATTTTTGCCAAAAGTCTTAGATGATAAAAACTAGATCGTACAGCGGAGTTATTCTGATGTTCCAATTAAAAATCATTGTCGAACTTAAAACCAAGATTTGTGACTGTGGGTTTTAAATAAGGCAGCCGGGGGTCCAGGTCACTGGGGGGATCATTCTGTTTTACTTTTGAGTCAAATAAAATCATTTCTGTCTTGTTCTCATTTAAGTTTAGAATGTTTACCGCCAACCATGCTTTTATGTCTTCAAGACAATTTAAAAGTGATTTTAAACATGTGCCACTTTTCTTTTTTAAAAGGACATATATTTGCGTATCATCCGCATAAAAATTATATGATATATGCCGGTCGGACGTGCCCTAAACACCTCCCTAGGGAGGCGTTCGGGTGGCATCCTGAGCAGATGCCCGAACCACCTCATCTGGCTCCTCTCAATGTGGAGGAGCAGCGGCTTTACTCTGAGTTCCTCCCGGATGACAGAGCTTGTCACCCTATCTCTAAGGGAGAGGCGGAGGAAACTCATTTTGGCCGCTTGTACCCGTGATCTTGTCCTTTCGGTCATAACCCAAAGCTCATGACCATAGGTGAGGATGGGAACGTAGATCGACCGGTAAATTAAGAGCTTTGCCTTCCAGCTCAGCTCCTTCTTCACCACAACGGATCGATACAGCGTCCGGATTACTGAAGACGCCGCTCCGATTCGCCTGTCGATCTCACGATCCACTCTTCCTTCACTCGTGAACAAGACTCCTAGGTACTTGAACTCCTCCACTTGGGGCAAGATCTCCTCCCCAACCTGGAGATGGCACTCCACCCTTTCCCGGGCGAGAAACATCAACTCGGACTTGGAGGTGCTGTTTCTCATCCTAGTCGCTTCACACTTGGCTGCGAACCAATCCAGTGAGAGCTGAAGATCCTGGCCAGTTGAAGCCATCAGGACCACATCATCTGCAAAAAGCAGAGACCTAATCCTGCAGCCACCAAACCGGATCCCCTCAACGCCCTAACTGCGCCTAGACATTCTGCCCATAAAAGTTATGAACAGAATCGGTGACAAAGGGCAACCTTGGCAGAGTCTAACCTTCACTGGAAACGGGTCCGACTTACTGCCGGCAATGCGGACCAAGCTCTGACACTGATCAACAGGGAGCGGACCGCTACAATCAGACAGTCTGAAACCCCATACTCTCTGAGCATTCCCCACAGGACTTCCTGGGGGACACGGTTAAATGCCTTCTCCAAGTCCACAAAGCACATGTAGACTGGTTGGGCATAATATATAATGTTTTTTAAAAATGTGTTGAATGGGCAAGATGTACACTGAAAACAGGATTGGTCCTTGGGTTGAACCCTGAGGGACACCACAGGACAAGGGAGCATAGGCCGAAGCAGAATCTTCAATTTGTATTATAAAATTCTGTTTGTCGGATATGACTTGAACCATTTCAAGGGTGTGCATTTTAAACCCACACATTGTTCTAAGTGACTAATGAGAGTTTTGTGATCCACTGTGCAGCAGTTAGATCTAGAAGAATTAAAATGGCAGAATCGCCAGAATCAGTGGATATTAAAAGGTCGTTAATAACCCTTACAAGTGCAGATTCGGTGCTATGAAAGGCTTATATTTATAAGAACTTTGATTAACGTGAGGTCCTAAAAATTATTTTTGCTTATTTCTGCTATTTTGCCGACTAATTTATTTTGTATCCGTCCATTTCGATGAATATTGATAGCGCTTATGATAAATATAAAAAATAACTTCAATACCGTATGATAAGCAAATCACACTACGACAGCTTTGCAGTATAGGTGTGCTACTTAAATCTAATTGATGTAGTTTAATAGCCTTAGTGTTATTTTAGAGAAGTGTTTGGGGGCTCTGAATGCACTGACAGACTCATAGTAAAAAAGGTGGAGTTCTATGGGTGTTTTTTTTATCTTCACCTTTATCGTTTTCACCATGAATGGCTGGTTATTGTGATAGTCCATATCACCCATCCCTGCTGACCAGGTGTGGCATGTGGGCCTTGAATTTGACACCTGTGGTCTAAATGCCTTGAATTAAAATTACAGTAATAACAGGAAACTAACTATATTACTTCTCAACCATTTCGATGTCTTCAGTATTTGCTGTGTAATTCTAATACAGTACCAACAAGTTGTAAGCAAAAAAATCTTGCAAGTGCAAAAATTCTAAATGAAAGAGGTTGTGCACAGACAACATATCTTCGGGTGGACATCCAGCCCCTGTTTTCCAGGCAAGAAAGTTTCTGTCCTCCAGAACCTCCTCTGTTTTCATGTCAACTCTGTAGTGCTGTGTAAGTTTGTTTACACAGCTATTATCTGTGAAACGTTTCCTTGTTTGCAAGTTGCCTGCTTTTCCATGTCAAAACACTCTCGTTATGTGTTTGGGCCATCTCATGCTTACTAAAGATAACTGAAGCTTTCTTACACTTCTACTTTCAGCCATTTAGATTAATTCATCCATCCATCCATCCATCCATCTTCTTACCCTTATCCGAGGTCGGGTCGCGGGGGCAGCAGCCTAAGCAGGGAAGCCCAGACTTCCCTCTCCCCAGCCACTTTGTCCAGCTCCTCCCGGGGAATCCCGAGGCGTTCCCAGGCCAGCCGGGAGAGTTAGTCTTCCCAACGTGTCCTGGGTCTTCCCCGTGGCCTCCTACCGGTCGGACGTGCCCTAAACACCTCCCTAGGGAGGCGTTCGGGTGGCATCCTGACCAGATGCCCAAACTACCTCATCTGGCTCCTCTCGATGTGGAGGAGCAGCAGCTTGACTTTGCGTTCCCCCTGGATGACAGCGCTTCTCACCCTATCTCTAAGGGAGAGCCCCGCCAACCGGCGGAGGAAGCTCATTTCGGCCGCTTGTACCCGTGATCTTGTCCTTTCGGTCATAACCCAAAGCTCATGACCATAGGTGAGGATGGGAACGTAGATCGACCGGTAAATTGAGAGCTTTGCCTTTCGGCTCAGCTCCTTCTTCACCACAACGGATCGATACAGCGTCCGCATTACTGAAGACGCCACACCGATCTGCCTGTCGATCTCACAATCCACTCTTCCCTCACTCGTGAACATGACTCTGAGGTAATTGAACTCCTCCACTTAGGGCAAGATCTCCTCCCCAACCCGTACATGGCACTCCACCCTTTTCCGGGCGAGAACCATGGACTCGGACTTTGAGGTGCTGATTCCCATCCCAGTCGCTTCACACTCGGCTGCGAACCGATCCAGTGAGAGCTGAAGATCTTGGCCAGATGAAACCATCAGGACCACATCATCTGCAAAAAGCAGAGACCTAATACTGCAGCCACCAAACCAGATACCCTCAACGTCCTGACTGCGCCTAGAAATTCTGTCCATAGAAGTTATGAACAGAATCGGTGACAACGGGCAGCCTTGGCGGAGTCCAACCCTCACTGGAAACGGGTCCGAATTACTGCCGGCAATGCGGACCAAGCTCTGACACTGATCATACAGGGAGCGGACCACCACAATCAGACAGTTCGTTACCCCATATTCTCTGAGCACACCCCACAGGACTTCCCGGGGTAAACGGTCGAATGCCTTCTCCAAGTCCACAAAGCACATGTAGACTGGTTGGGCAAACTCCCATGCACCCTCAAGGACCCTGCCGAGAGTATAGAGCTGGTCCACAGTTCCACGACCAGGACGAAAACCACACTGTTCCTCCTGAATGCGAGGTTCGACTATCCGGTATAGATGAATTCAGTGTTGTGTAAACCTATTACAGTGCCAAAAAGTTGTGAGCAAAAAGACCTTACAAGTGCTAACATTTTTTGCTGGCGTGCCTTGTGCACACGCATCGCAGGAACCTCCTGGGGGTCAAGCCCCCACTTTCTACAAACCTAGTGATGCCCCTGGTTTAGACTAGGGCAAAACATTACGGACAGGCGGATCATCAAACCAGGAAGCGAAATCACAACAGACACGCACATTCCAAATGATGACGAGAGAGTCGGAGAAGAGAAGACAAAAATATTCAAGCGGGCGATTAAAACAATTACAAAAATAAACCGAGAGGAAGATGGCAGAGGGATTCTCTCCCTTAGATTTTTCTTTTAGTGATGTAGTTGGCGTCCAGGAAACCCACAATAATGTGTGTCCTTTGCCTTATTTAGACAAATGCATGCGTTTAGAGAAAACAATGCCCAAAACCTTAGTTTTTAGTAGTTTACTCTGTAAATCTAAATCATAACTGCTCTTTTCATCTAAGACGTGGAACACATATTTAAGAACACACACGTGTTCACGTGAGTTGAGTTCATGAAAAGCTTTACTGCGCATAACAATTATAAACTGTTCCCAGACAACACACAAGTCATTTATTATTTTCAAGATATAGATAGATGGTGTTTTTATTTACTGTAGGCAGTTAAAATGAATAACATCATAAGGTTGGGCCAAAGAAAATGCACACTAAAATAAATACATAGTGGGGTGTGGGGTCCCCCAGAGGGAGTTATAGGGTGTCCCCAGCTAAATGACAATTAATAATAATGGCAACGTCCAGGGTGTACCCCGCCTTCCGCCCGAATGCAGCTGAGATAGGCACCAGCACCCCCCGCGACCCCAAAAGGGACAAGCGGTAGAAAATGGATGGATGGATGGGTTCCATATGTACAGTCGTGGTCAAAAGTTTGCATACACTTGTGAAGGACATAATGTCATGGCTGTCTTGAGTTTCCAATAATTTCTACAACTCTTATTTTTTTGTGATAGAGTGATTGGAGCACATACTTGTTGGTCACAAAAAAACATTCATGAAGTTTGTGTTGTGATCCGCAGCGCGGATCATGTTCTGTTTGGGTTTTCGGGTCACTTATGTTTTTCTGTTAGTCTTGGTCTCACTCTAGTTCCGGTTTATTCACCTCTGTGTTTGTTACCATAGCAATTTATTATTTTCACCTGCCACAGGGGTTCCTGACACGCACCTGTTGGTCATCACGGACATTATTATTTAAAGCCTGCCTCCCCAGCCAGTCGGTGTGGCTTCGTAGTTTGTTTCCTTACAACAGATGACGACTTTTGTTCCTGCTCTGGTAACCTTCTAGCTCCCACGCTAAAGGTTCTGTATGTTTAGTGTTTACCTTCTAGCTCCCACGCTAGCTCCTTTTGTTTCTACCTTAAGTGCTATGAGCACGTTTTTGTTTATTCCTGTATTAGTTATTTCTTAAATAAGTCATTTTTGTACCTGCAAGCTGTGTCCGAAGCCCGTCTGCATCCCTGAGAGAACCATTTCGCATCACTATGCGCCCAGGTCGTCACAGTTTGGTTCTTTTATGAATTTATTATGGGTTATGTTGTTATTTTTGTTGTTGCCTCTCTCTGTCTTTTCCCTCTCTTGTCCCCCTCAATTTCCCCCTCTATCTTATTTTCTTTCTTCTTTCTAACCCCTCCTGCTCCAGTATGGTTGTGCCAAAAAATAAATATATCCAAACATTTAATTAAGTTTAATTCAAAGAATGCAACAAGAGAAGTATCCCACACTTATCTTTTGTAAAGTAAATCTGTAGCGCAGATACGGGCATCTTGATCAATGATATTATTTGCACATGTGTCTGGACAGGACAGGTTAAAAAGAAGTCTGATATACAGGCAAATTTGTATTCAATATGATCGATAACTGTGAAAAATAGACTTTTTAATAAACATATGTTCTGTTAAACCACTAATAACATAAGCTTTTTGTTAAATATTTTTTTTTACTTGAGCAAGTTGCAAACAACCCCTTTAAATGTTACAAATTTAGTTAATAAACTTAATGTCACGGCACGGGCGCATTGTAATGCGCATTTATCTGTGCCTTTTTTTGTTGCAGCTGTTACATTTACTTTAATATTGTACATGGTAATTGGGATTTGTTATTTATTGTATACATGATATAAAATATATTACAATATAATAATATAATATATCAATATATATTATATGCTGTATATATAATATGTAAATATTACATATGTGTTATATTTCATATTGCTACCATGGTACATTTTTAATCTACTTTATACCTGCATTAGCCTTTTCATCCTTTCCCTTTCCATCCTTTGTAACTGAGCTACCGTGTGGAACAATTTCCCTTGTGGATCAATACAGTTTGTCTAAGTCTAAGTCATTCATTTTAACATTTACTATTAACCGAGGCGATTTACTTTTTACTTTTGTGACACTTAAAAAAAGTGACATCTAAGGGAAAAAACACCCTCACCTTTGCAGTTAACTCCAATAACGTCATAATTTGTAATAACGATTTTACATTTGAATATCAACAAATCTATTTTACCATTATGTGGTCAAATTGTCCCTTTAGTAATTTTGGAGTATGCGAATGATGTACAATTTCCTTTG
Source organism: Entelurus aequoreus (assembly GCF_033978785.1). Classification (NCBI taxonomy): domain Eukaryota; kingdom Metazoa; phylum Chordata; class Actinopteri; order Syngnathiformes; family Syngnathidae; genus Entelurus; species Entelurus aequoreus. Next base: position 66,144,805 of record NC_084732.1, read on the forward strand.
GGTTCTGTTAGTTTTATCCCAAACAACAAAACAAACAGGTTTTGCTTCTAAAGGGGGGGGGGGGGGGGGGGGGGGGGTGGACGCAATTTTAAAAGGTAGATAAAATGATGTTGGAGTCAGGTTGTAGCAGGTGAAATGGCAAAAAGCCTGAAACCAGTGTTTGTAATCAACGCCAATGAGGCGATATATTGGATGGCGGCAACACAATAACATAAGCACCCTTCAAGTAGATATACTGTATTGAACAAAAGCCTTCCGTAGCCCCCCTCCCCCACTCACAGCCATTAGTGTCCACCGGCGGGGTCTGTTTGAGTACAAACCTGCAATATTCACAGCAGTGGTCCATTTAGCTCCTGCACGGGCATCGTTCAGTAGAGTGACATGGAACTGAGGTTATATGCTGCAGTCACCCTGCAGTTAAAATTATAGAGTGAAGAGCTCTGTAAATGACACTATAACGTGGCACACTGTTACTATTGCCTTGTGTAAATGGCAGTGACAGCATAAACACATTAGCTTGTTCACAACACGCTGTGACGACAGATCCTTTCAGATTATTTGATTTTATTAATGTGCTCAGTGGACGGCACACTTTCCCCCTGCATCCTCACTTGCCAGCACAATGCATAGGGATGGGAATTGATCAGATTTTTCCGGTTACGATTCAACTTTCGATTCTGCTTAATGATTCGGTTCTTTATCGATTCTTATTTTGAAAAAAAAATAAATGAAAAAAAAGGCAGACTAGCATCAATTGTGTTTAGTTTAGTCGTTACAGGATCATAAATTGGTCATAGTCAAAGTCCTCATGTGTCCAGGGACATATTTCCTGAGTTTAAAAACATAATGTAATTTTTTTTTAAACGAAAGAAGATTTTGTGATGCTACAAAATATCAATGTAATCATAGTAGTATCGACTGGATATGCTATCGTACTTGGTATCATTACAGTGGATATTAGGTGAAGATCCACCAACGACGTTTGCTTATATTGTAGCGTCCCAGAAGAGTCGGTGCTCCGGGGAATTCTGGGAATTTGTTCTGTTGTGTTTATGTTGTGTTGCGGTGCAAATGTTCTCCAAAAATGTGTTTGTCATTGTTGTTTAGTATGGTTTCACTATATGGCACATGTTTATGACAGTGTTGGCGTTGTTTATACGACCACCCTTAGTGTGATATGCATGGCTGTTGATTAAAGGCCTACTGAAATGATTTTTTTTAATTTAAACGGGGATAGCAGATCTATTCTATGTGTCATACTTGATCATTTCGCGATATTGCCATATTTTTGCTGAAAGGATTTAGTATAGAACAACGACGATAAAGATTGCAACTTTTGGTATCTGATAAAAAAAAGGCTTGCCCCTACCGGAAGTAGCGTGACGTAGTCAGTTGAACATATATGCAAAGTTCCCTATTGTTTACAATGATGGCCGCATGAAGTGAGAGAGATTCGGACCGAGAAAGCGACAATTTCCCCATTAATTTGAGCGAGGATGAAAGATTTGTGGATGAGTAAAGTGCAAGTGAAGGACTAGTGGGGAGTTGAAGCTATTCAGATAGGGAAGATGCTGTGAGAGCCGGGGGTGACCTGATATTCAGCTGGGAATGACTACAACAGTAAATAAACACAAGACATATATATACTCTATTAGCCACAACACAACCAGGCTTATATTTAATATGCCACAAATTAATCCTGCATAAAAACACCTGCGTGTTTGTTATGCTAGCTCCTAGCTCCTCTGCTAGCTCCTAGCTCCATAGAACACGCCAATACAATTCAAACACCTGATCAACACACACAATCACTCAGCCCAAAAGACCGTTCACCTAACCCAAGGTTCATAAAGCTTATATATTAAAAAAAAAGTTACGTACATACGCAAAAAAAAGTTGCGCACATACGGTCAAGCGATCAAATGTTTAGAAGCCAAAGCTGCATACTCACAGTAGCACGTCTGCGTCTTTGTCATCCAAATCAAAGTAATCCTGGTAAGAGTCTGTGTTGTCCCAGTTCTCTACAGGCGTCTGTGTATCGAAGTCAAAAGTCCTCCTGGTTAGAGTCTCTGTTATCCGAGTTCTTCCATCTTGACTGCATCTTTCGGGAATGTAAACAAAGAAGCGCCGGCTGTGTACTGTTGTGGCTGACTACGTTCGAAAAATACGTCCATTTCGCACCGACAACTTTCTTCTTTGCTTGCTCAGCTTCCTTCTCCATAATGCAATGAACATGATTGAAACAGATTCACGAACACAGATGTCCAGAATACTGTGGAATTATGAAATGAAAACAGAGCTTTTTCGTATTGGCTTCAATGTGGAAGGCATACCCGTGTTCCCCGGTCTACGTCACGCGCATACGTCATCCTCAGAGGCGTTTCGAACCGGAAGTTTAGCGGCAAATTTAAAATGTCACTTTATAAGTTAACCCGGCCGTATTGGCATGTGTTATAATGTTAAGATTTCATCATTGATATATAAACTATCAGACTGCGTGGTCGGTAGTAGTGGGTTTCAGTAGGCCTTTAAGTATGCCCTTCATTCACATGTGATCAGTGTGTTCAAAATTAAGATGTTCGCCTTAATGGTTAATGATGGTACATAATGAAATTGGGTTGACTTCAACAACTTTTTACTCATCCATCATCATGGCTCTGATGGAGACACGGATTAGTGTTATTGAAAGAGTTACAACACTGCGGACAGACATTAGCTGCTAGCTAGCTAACCATATTTTAAAGGCCTACTGAAACGAGATTTTCTTATTTAAACGGGGATAGTAGGTCCATTCTATGTGTCATACTTGATCATTTCGCGATATTGCCATATTTTTGCTGAAAGGATTTAGTAGAGAACATCAATGATAAAGTTCGCAACTTTTGGTCGCTGATAAAAAACCCTTGCCTGTACCGGAAGTAGCGTGACGTCACAGGTTGTGGAGCGCCTCACATCTGCACATTGGTTACAATCATGGTCACCAGCAGCGAGAGCGATTCGGACAGAGAAAGCGACGATTACCCCATTAATTTGAGCGAGGATGAAAGATTTGTGGATGAGGAAAGTGAGAGTGAAGGATTATAGGGCAGTGGAAGCGATTCAGATAGGAAAGATGCTGTGAGAGGCTGGTGGGACCTGATATTCAGCTGGGAATGACTAAAACAGTAAATAAACACAAGACATATATATACTCTATTAGCCACAACACGACCAGGCTTATATTTAATATGCCACAAATTAATCCTGCATAACAAACACCTCCCCCCTCCCGTCCATATAATCCGCCAATACAAATCAAACACCCGCACAACACACTCAATCTCACAGCCAAAAGTACCGTTCACCTCCGCAAAGTTCATACAGCACATATATTTCCCCAAAGTTACGTACGTGACATGCACATAGCGGCACGCACGTACGGGCAAGCGATCAAATGTTTGGAAGCCGCAGCTGCGTACTCACGGTAGCGCGTATCCAACTCAAAGTCCTCCTGGTAAAAGTCTCTATTGTCCCATCTCCACAAGCATGCGTATCCAACTCAAAGTCTTCCTGGAAAGAGTCTCTGTTGTACCAGTTCTCCACAGGCCAATGGTAAAGCTTGACTGTCATATTTCAGGAATGTAAACAATGAAACACCAGCTACGTGTTTGTGTTGCTGCAGCCGGCCGCTAATACACCACTTCCCACCTACAGCTTTCTTCTTTGTTGTCTTCATTGTTCATTAAACAAATTGCAAAAGATTCACCAACACAGATGTCCAGAATACTGTGGAATTTCGCGATGAAAACAGACGACTTAATAGCTGGCCACAATGGTGTCCCAAAATGTCCGCTACAATCCGTGACGTCACGCGCAAACGTCAGCATACCGAGACGTTTTCAGCAGGATATTTCGCGGAAAATTTAAAATTGCACTTTACTAATCCAACCCGGTCGTATTGGCATGTGTTGCAATGTTAAGATTTCATCATTGATGTATAAACTATCAGACTGCGTGGTCGGTAGTAGTGGGTTTCAGTAGGCCTTTAAAGCACCTTTTCCTGAGGGCGTTCTGCATGACACGATGTGATGACGACGGTTGGGGGGCCGGTACTTTTTTAGAGGCAGTATAGTACCGAATATGATTCATTAGTATTACGATACTATACTAATACCGGTATACTGTACAACCCTAACTCCAATTGACCATCCACCTACTGAAAAAAGGATTGTCTACTGTTGCAAACGGTTGCAAGCTTTTGACCACAAACTTAGTGGCTGCTCAGTGACATTCGTCCAGCGGCAGACGTGAACTGGAGCTAGTATTGCCCGCCTCGGAGCCAGTAAGAATCTGTCTCTCGTCATACTCATCTAAATGAGAAGGCATTCATCTCAATTTTACAAAAAATAGCAATAACGTTATAAAACGGTGTATTGTTAGTACATGTTATAATTACGCCAGATGACTGCTGCTGCCTGGTATGAGATCGGCGCGGTGCAAACACGTGACATTCATTTACAGTTACTCCATGCTGTATGTTCAAATGTTTTAGCATATTGCTCATATGTCCTCATCTTGATCAAATAGCAGCCTTGCAATGAATACAACTAGCGCTGTTATAATCTCTTGTAAAAAGACTTTGGAGCGTGGGTGCCATGTTGCTGTGTGACCTTACAACGCACGTTGCGAATTGAAGTCATCCCCGCCCGCCGGAATCGTTAAGGGAATCGTTTGAAAAAATGGCAGGCGATTCCAAGGAATTCATACACACCGGTTCTGAACAACAGTGTAACCACCATTTATGAACTTGAATGGTTCTTGAACATGGTTGTCCAACTGAAACGTTTGTATGGTAAAACCGATTTCCCCACTAGAAACAATGTAAACATGAATAATTAGTTATAGCCTTGACAAAAGTCCCTATTTTATATTGTAACAAACGCACCCAAGTTCTCCGGGTGTCACTGCCACTACGCAAATTAAGGAAAGACGGGTTGGACCTGATATTCACCTGGGAACGACTAAAACAGTAAATAAACACAAGGCATATATATACTATTAGCCATATTTATATTTAATATGCCACAAATTAATCCCGCATAACAAACACCTCCCCCCTCCCGTCCATATAACCCGCCAATACAAATCAAACACCTGCACAACACACTCGATCCCACAGCCCAAAGGGCAGTTCACCTCCCCAAAGTTCATACAGCACATACATTTCCCCAAAGTCCCCAAAGTTACGTACGTGACATGCAAATAGCGGCATGCACGTACGGTCAAGCGATCAAATGTTTGGAAGCCGCAGCGTACTCAGGGTACCGCGTCTGCACATCCAACTCAAAGTCCTTAAGAGTCTCTGTTGTCCCAGTTCTCCACAGGCCAATGGTAAGTCCACAAAAACTGTAAAAAAATGAGGATCCTTCCATGCAGTGGCTCCGTAGCAAAAACGCTGTGGCTGACAGGTGCTCCAGGTGGTGTGTGACGTCAATTTCCGCTTCCGCCCGGTCTGATAGCACCGGATGCCTTTTATATCCCCACATTCTATAACGTTAGATTTTTAATATTAGCATGATTATTTAATATGCCTATAACAGTTCATATTACTAGGTAAATGGATGACATAATAAGTATATATATACTTCTTTTCCCAGAAGAGCACAAGTTAATTGTGACTGGCAATACTTATTATATATATACACCTCGATGGACCCCTATGGCCATTACAATATTAAAAATGCACACTTTGAATACACTATAATGTGTATATATACTGGGGACGGCGTGGCGAAGTTGGTAGAGTGGCCGTGCCAGCAATCAGAGGGTTGCTGGTTACTGGGGTTCAATCCCAAACCTTCTACCATCCTAGTCACGCCCGTTGTGTCCTTGGGCAAGACACTTCACCCTTGCTCCTGATGGCTGCTGGTTAGCACCTTGCATGGCAGCTCCCGCCATCAGTGTGTGAATGTGTGTGTGAATGGATGAATGTGGAAATACTGTCAAAGCGCTTTGAGTACCTTGAAGGTAGAAAAGCGCTATACAAGTATAACCCATTTATCATTTATTTATTTATTTATTTATTTATATGTATCAGTGTCCTGGGCATGACGTTAAAGTGCATCCGGCAGTGGAGGCTCCTCTATTGGGTCTTGGGGCACTAGGAGATTAACCCCTTTACTACTGTTACCCCAGGTGGCCCTTGGCAAAGGCCTAGTACCTGACTGCCCCCTAGCCAGGGATACGGTGAAGACCTCAACGGCGGAGCAGGCGGAAGACGGTAGATGTAAGAACCACCACAACGGCTGCGATGGTGGAAGAAGGCTGCAGCAGAAAAGGGTCCCCAGTCGTCTTGGACTCCATGCCACTTGACCCTGACCCGATTCTGTCAAGGATCGTGTGGTGACTGTCTGTGCACCAGTCTCCCCACGTAAAAAAACAAAGTCATGCACAGGCATCCTCCATAAAGGGATGCACCCCTACCAGGAGGATCGTCATACTCGTTCGAGTGACCGCCGATAAATATGTAGCAAGACAACATAACAAGCGGGTAATGGCTCAACAATCTCTTTTTTATCCAAACACAACAACAACTGTCCATGCGTCCGCACACACACAAAAGTCCATTTGGTGCTTATTAAAAATAATTTGACACTATTTCACATCCATAAGGACAAAAAAAGTACAAACATCACAGGGCTAGAGTGACTTGTAAGAATATGAATTAATTCAATGCTTTTTCACATTGGACAACAAAATGATCATTTACCAGATTTGCCATAGAACTGTTTTCTTGCAAAACAAGTGTTTTCATGTAACAACAACCAGAACGTCAGCAATGATGGAGGAAAGCTCAACAATATATTGTCTGTGAAAGAGACTGTTAACCATTTAGCTTTAGTAGCGATGCTAAATTTTTTGCACTGTTTTTGCGGCTGTCAGAATTGTTGTGGAAAACAGAGCGAATGTCTAAAACGAAAGAAGGCGTTTATGGCTTGCAAGCCTCAGAGTTTGGATGTGAATAATGTGCATGACATTCAACATAACATTCAAATTTGCTCAGCTCATTTTGTATCTGGTATGTATAAATACATTTTACCTGTTTTTTTTGGGTGACTTTTTTGAAAACGTATTGCTAATAAACAAGAACTAGTATTTATTGAAGCATGACAAGATGACATTATCAAATCTTCCTTGCTTTCCTCACCCCATGGTAAAATGAGTGTATTAAACATTAAACATACAACCTTTATAGCGTTTAATATCAGCTGCTGTATAAACTTGGAAAAAAGATTAGACATGAGAAGCTGACCAGAAAATATTAGAATAAATAATAGAAATAATATATGAGAATTCTGTTTTTTTTTATATAGTTTTACTGCTGTGAGTACACTACTACACTGAGAAGTTAGCATTTGCTTACTGTATGTAATAGTATGATTTCACTAGTAAACCTCTCATATCGATCTCCTTCAACAATTGGCACAACTTTACCCACAAAACACTCCTTTGGGGGGGTTACATTGATTTTCGTATTGTTGCACCAGTGTTTTTGGCATTTCAGTATCTTTTGACACAGACTCGTCCCGCATTTTTGACTTTTACATCATCATTTCGTTCACTTTTACCGCAATGTTTACAAATGCTTCCCTCCTTGATGGCTGCACATCCGTGTCGTAAACACTTTATACGTTTCCATCTACCGGCTTCAAACATGCATTAAATTGATTGTTCAGGAGCTATAAATCATTAAATTTGCACTCGCCGATCCTATGCAAGTAATTCGCCGTTGCTTTTGGCTTTTGTTAAGTTTTCTTCGTTGCTATGCTAAGATGTAACAACACACAGCTGCGCATGCACAGCACATTAGGTGGTGCGCGATAAATTCTGACCGGGGCAGCACCGTAGCCTACGTTGGTTCGGCTTTGTAGTTACGTTATAGTTGTGATGATTACCTGCTGTCTGGTGTGTTCAATCTCCTCTCCTCTCTCTCTCTCTCTCTCTCTCTCTCTCTCTCTCTCTCTTTCTTCCTAAAGTCGGACGATCCTCAGGTGGCATTAATTTTGGACACACCGGCCACTAATTACCTCAGGGCTATTTAAGCTGAGTAGTGGCAGCTGGGAAGCGTCGGTTCCACATGCCTAGCGCTCCTGTTCCTGAACAGACGTACTTTTTTGCTGCTGGCTTTTTTCCTGTGACTCGCCTTTATTAATGCTGCTTTTGTCAACACCCATTCGATTCCATGTATTAAACTGAGGGAAGCTAAGTAGGTTTATTCACTTGATGGGCTTCTCCTGGCAGGCATAACTCACCAAACTCCCACTCGGTCTTCGTCTATCTGGCAATCATCATGAGTCACTAAGTTTCCTTATATTACCTTCTCGCACTGCTACCGTCATACTTGGGTTAACCTGGCTGCTAAAACATAACCCTCACATCGATTGGTCGCGTGCTACGATTTTTAACTGGAGTGTTACATGTCACACACATTGTCTTCGCACTGCTGCTCATCCTCATACTGTTAACCACATGCCACCAGCGGATATCATTGACCTCACTAGGGTACCAGTAGAGTACCATGATTTAAAGATGGTGTTTAGTAAGGATAAGGCGTTGTCACTCCCCCCTCATCGACCATATGATTGTGGCATTAACTTCTTGTTGGGTTCCCCATTACCTTCCTCTCGTCTGTACAATGTTTCCAAGAATGAGCAGAAGGCGTTAGAGGAATATATTTAATCTTCTTTAGCTGCTGGTATTATTCGCACCTCGTCGGCACCTGTAGCTGCCGGTTTTTTCTTTATTGAAATAAAGGACAAATCTCTGCGCCCCTGCATTGACTATCGCGCCCTCAAACAAATTACAGAAAAAAATAAGTACCCTCTCCCCCTTGTGCACTAGGCATTTACACCACTCCACTCTGCTAAGTTTTACACCAAACTCGACCTTCGGCACGCGTATCACCTTGTCCGGATCCGCAAGGGTGATGAATGGAAGACAGCATTTAGCACTCCATTGGGACATTTCGAATACATGTTCATGCCCTTTGGACTGACAAATTCTCCTGCAGTATTTCAGAGTTTTACTAATGACATTTTTCGGGACATGTTGGATCGATTTGTGTCCATATATCTGGATGAGATTTAGAGGAACATATCCAGCAGTTTCGGTTAGTTCTCCGGCGGCTGCTGGAAAATAAACTGTTTGTGAAAGCCGAGAAATGCGCATCTCACAACACGTCTATATCGTTTGAGTAGGACGCCGAGATGAGCGGTCGCACCCTCTTTCGCTCCCGATCGGGAATTCAAACAACTGCTCGGATTATACCACACTTCCTCCTTTTTGTACTGTGGATCACGGATTTATATTTTAAACCTCCTCGGATACTTCACCCTCTTGAAAATGAGAGTCAAGAACGCAAAATGGACATCCATAGTGACTTTTATCTCCACGAAAATACATCGGCGAAGCACCTTGGTTTTGGAGCTAACGTGTTAGCATCGTGCTTGACTGCACATCGAGGCAAAGTGAACATGCCCCTGACTGGAAGGATAGACAGAAAGTCAATAATACTACTATTACTTCTACTATCAGGAGACACTGAACTCAACCCTGGACCTGTAACAACACGGTTAATGTTGTCCCGACTGGCGAAGACTAGCAATGCTACTGCTAGCGTCGCCATCGAAGCTAACTCAGCTACCGGCTCATCTCAGCTCAAGCTCACCTGTGCTCCAGCGATCGGCGGCTCGGCGGAGGACTTCGCCCCGTTCATCGACACGGTCGGAGGCTCGGCGGCGCCATTGGAGGACGACCCAGTCATCAGAGAAGGCAGCGACTCAGCGGCGGTGAACGACGCGGCGGCGGTGGACGGCGACCCAGCCATCGGTGATGGCGGGGAACTGCACGAGATGGCGGGGGTCCACGCGGCCTCTCCCCGGTCCATGACGGTCGAGGACACGGCATACACTGGATTTAGAGGCGCCTTTACAAAAACATTTTCGTTGTTCTCTTTGTCTTCAAAAAAGCCCGCCAAAAGGAAATCCACCCCCAGCAACCCTACCTGGCATCCCCCTCTCCCCCTCTCCAACTCCGCCCCTCCCCCTCCCTCCCCCTTCACCTGGAGGAAGAACAATATGCCTCTCTCTCTCTCTCCTTTCTCTTCCTTCTGTTCTTCAACTTCAACAGCAATAATAACCAACAACTTTTCTGGTCAGTACCACAACACAGCGGACTCTGATGCCCTTTTTGGTTCCAGTGGACTACACATCATCCACCTTAATGTGAACAGCCTCTCTGGAGCCAAACTCGACCAAATCAGAGAAATGTTCCTCAACACGAAGGTAAAAATCTTGTGTTTCTCTGCAACCGAATTTGATCAAAGTATTTCTGACTCAGAGATAGAAATAGAAAACTTTTCGGTTATCAGAAAGGACAGGAATAAACACGGTGGGGGCGTTTGTATGTATATTCACCAAGATATTAAATACATAACTCGCACTGATCTTAACCACAATGACCTGGAATCTGTGTGGCCGGAAATCAAATTTAAAAACGCTAAGCCTGTACTAATAGGGACTGTTTATAGACCCCCTAATCAGAGTGATTTCTATGGGGTTTTGGAAGAATGCTTGGCGGGGACAGACAACGTGGAGAAAATTATAACTGGGGATCTGAACACAGATATTCAAAGCAAAGATGCGCCTGTCTTCAGATCCTTCAGCACGTTTTGTAATCTGCTTTCCCAGCTAATAGCGCTACCTACAAGGGTGTGTGATTCCACCCAATCAACCATAGATCTCATTCTCACTTCAGACCGGCCTAAAATAAAAAATAGTGGGGTCATGATCTGTGGTCTTAGCGACCACTATCTAACCTTCTGCACCCGCAAAATAGCTAAACCTAAAGCCAATGGCCACATAACAGCCCAATCCAGATCCCTCAAAAAATACTCCAATGACAATTTCAATTTAAAATTAGATGAGTGGGACTGGTCCCCTGTGCTCGCGAGCAACCTTGTCGATGTTGCTTGGGATCGCTTCAAAACGGCGTTCCTAAAGATACTAAATGACATGGCTCCCGTGAAAACAGTCAGGATCAAAGCCCGCTCGGAACCATGGATGAATCCGGACCTATTAGCTGCCATAAAAGACAGAGACAGGAAATACTCTGAATACCAAAAATGTAAAACAGAAGTAGATAAACAACCCAATAATATCAACCTCAAATTACTCCTTTCAACTCTCAAAAAGCAATGCAATAAATTAAGAAATAAGTCAACCAACCTGACTAAATCCTTAAAAAAAAATTACATTAACGACAAAATAGAGGAAAACACAAATAAGCCACGTGAGCTCTGGACAATTCTCAACAACCAGCTTCCTGGTTGCAGCCAGAAACTTAAAACAAGACTCACCAACATCAGCATCAAGGAGGGTGACTCCCTCATTACAGACAAAATGGAGGTAGCTAGCAGACTTAACACCTTTTTCACCAGCATAGCCGCAAACCTTGTCAACAAGCTGTCCCACCACTCTGGTTGCTTTGGTGTAGAACACATTAAAGCCTTCTACAGAAAGCTAGGAGTATCCAACGATGATTTCAAATTAGAAATGGTCACAGCTGATGAGGTGTTTAAAAAATTGAGCGCGCTCCACCCTAACAAGGCCACCGGCCTTGATAATATTCCCTCCAGATTCCTCAGGGACTCTGCCTCCATCATTGCCCCGATCATCACGCACATAATAAACCTATCAATTACACAAGGCCAAGTACCAAAAGATTTTAAGATTGCAAGAGTAACTCCCCTCTTTAAAAAAGGAAGCAAATTGGAACCTGGCAACTACCGACCTGTTTCTATTCTCAGTTCCATTTCGAAAGTAATGGAAAAAATTGTTTATGAACAGGTCGATAGTTACCTTGCCACTAATAAACTAATGTACAAATTCCAATCCGGCTTCAGAACTAACCACTCCACTGACACATGCCTTCTCTATCTGACCGACCACATCAAACATGAGGTGGACGCGGGCAAATACTGCGGCATGGTCATGCTGGACCTTCAGAAGGCCTTTGACACCGTTAACCACGCTATACTGTTGGATAAGTTCAGAGCAATCGGATATAACAAAAACTCATGGAGCTGGATGCAATCTTACTTGGAGGGGAGGGAGCAGGTGGTAGAGGTGAAAGGCACCGTGTGTCCCCCCCTCTCGTTGAGCTGTGGAGTCCCCCAAGGCAGTATATTGAGACCTTTACTGTTCCTAATATACATAAACGACATGTCATCGGCATGCGACTGTGAATTGTTTTTGTTTGCGGATGACTCTGCCTTGCTGGTATCCGGCAAGGACAAGTCACAAGTGGAGAAAATCCTCAGTGCTGAGCTCTGTAGAACTTGCACCTGGCTCGCTGACAACAAGCTATCCATACACTTGGGTAAAACAGAATCCATCCTGTTTGGGTCCCACATCAACCTCAAGAAAGTCAATGACTTCACCAGAAAAGTGGGTGACATTGTTATCACCAGGAAAGATGAGGTCACCTACCTAGGTTCCATTCTAGAGGCTAACCTTTCCTGTGATAAAATGGCAACCAAGGTAATCAAAAAGGTTAACCAACGAACGAGATTTCTCTACAGAATCTCCTCTCTGGTCAACAAAAGCACCTTGAGGATTCTGGCGGGAACTCTCGTTCAACCCTTTTTCGATTACACATGCACCTCCTGGTACCCTAGCACCTCCAAACCCCTCAAATCTAAACTCCAAACATCTCAGAACAAGCTAGTCAGGTTACTGCTAGACCTCCACCCCAGATCCCACCTCACTCCTACCCACTTCTCTAAAGTGGGCTGGCTCAAGGTGGAGGACAGAGTTAAACAACTAGCACTGAGCCTAGTCTATAAAATCTGCTACACCTCCCTGATACCGAAGTACATGTCAAACTACTTCCTTAACGTAAATGACCGCCATAACCACAACACCAGGGGGAGCTCCACTAACCACGTTAAACCCAGATTCCGAACTAACAAAGGTCTTAACTCATTCTCTTTCTATGCCACATCAATGTGGAATGCGCTCCCAACAGGTATAAAAGAAAGGGCATCTCTATCCTCCTTCAAAACCGCAATAAAAGTTCACCTCCAGGCAGCTACAACCCTAAACTAACACCCTCCCCGGATTGCTAACAATCAAATGTAAACAATCAAATTCAGATACTTTTTCTTATGCCTTCTGATCTCTCTCTCTCTCTCTCTCTCTCTCTCTCTCTCTCTCTCTCTCTCTCTCTCTCTCTCTCTCTCTCTCTCTCTCTCTCTCTGTCCACTACTTGATGTCCATATCCTACCCCCCCCACCCCCCACACCCCAGATTGTGAATAATGTAAATAATTCATTGTGATTATCTTGTGTGATGACTGTATTATGATGATAGTATATATGATAGTATATATCTGTATCATGAATCAATTTAAGTGGACCCCGACTTAAACAAGTTGAAAAACTTATTCGGGTGTTACCATTTAGTGGTCAATTGTACGGAATATGTACTTCACTGTGCAACCTACTAATAAAAGTCTCAATCAATCAATCAAATCGTTCCTAGGCTTTATAGTAGAGAAGGGCCATCTTAGCCGGACCCTGCCAAGATCGAGGCTGTGGTTCATTGACCCGTCCCCACAACTAGGAAACACCTTTAAAGGTTTCTGGGGTTTGCAAATTGTTATCAGCAATTAATCCGTAATTTTAGCCGTGTTGCGGAACCATTGACCAGGCATTTCATCCCCCATGGTGCCGTTTGTCTGGAGTACACTGGCAAGCGCCGCATTTGCTAGACTTAAGTCAATATTTTCAACTGCACCGGTACTGATTTACACTAACCCATCTCTTCAATTTTTTGTCGAGGTGGATGCCTCCGATACAGGCGTCAGGGCTGTCCTCTCCCAGCGTTCCGCCAGCGACCAGAGGCTGCACCCCTGTGCCTTCTTCTCTTGTCGCCTGACTGCTGCAGAACGTAATTACGACATTGGCAACAAGGAACTACTGGCTGTCGTCCTGGCCCTTCAGGAGTGGAGGCACTGGTTGGAGGGGGCTGATATTCCGTTCATCGTTCACACAGATCACAAGAACTTGGCTTATCACCGCGCCGCTGAAAGACTCAACCCAAGTAAAGCCAAGTGGGCATTATTCTTCACACGGTTCAACTTTACCATCACCTTACACCAAGGCTCTCAGAACACTAAGCCGGATGCGTTGTCCCGCATCTTCTCCCGCCCCACTGATGAGACACTACTGGAGCCAATCATACCCCGGTCCTGAATCCTCGGTGGCCTGCAATGGGCCATTCAAAGGCAGGTCAAGGACAGCCTCAAGTCTGCTGCGTCCCCAGAGGGGTGTCCATCTGGGCAATTGTTTGTCATCCCCAGGCTGCGTTCTGACGTATTATGTTGGGGCCATAAATCCAAGATCACTTGTCACCCCGGAGTCAGTCGCACAACTTTCCTGCTGGCTTAGCAATTTTGGTGGCCCACGCTGCAAGCATATATCAAAGGATTTGTGGCAGCTTGTCCAGTCTGCGCCTGGAACAAAGCATCCCATCAAGCTCCATCTGGGCTTCTCCTTCCTCTACCCATTCCCGGCTCGACCATGGTTGTACATCGCCTTGGACTTTGTTACCGGACTGCCTCTCTCTAATAGTAACACCACTATCCTCACCATAGTAGAGATTAGATTAGATAGTACTTTATTAATCCCAGAAGGGAAATTAGATTTTCAGCACAAACCCGTACAAGATTAGACAAACAAACAGTGTACAGGGTTACAGAACAGGAACTCTGATGGGTCGCCACAAAGTGCCCCGTAAAAGATGGGAAAAAGGTAAACGCTGGGGGAGGATGAGTAACAAAAATACAATCTAGACTGGGTCTCCTAAGGGGGTCCAGTCTAAAACCTCCATAGCAAAGCACATATATATATATATTACAACATACATCTCGAGACTTGCAACAGAGTGGAGGGAGTAGGAGCTACGGTGGCTGGCTGCAGCTTTTCAGGCGCTGCCCATCCGGCCATCACCCTTAAGGGATTCACGTCAAGGCCGTTGGATGGGGGGTGAGGTATGTGTGTGTGGCGTATATTTTTTGTGGATGCATGTGTGTGTAAGCCTGCTGCATGTCTCTGTTCCGCGACCTTGGTATTCTTGAAAGTCAGTCCAAAGTCAACAACAACAGGTGTGTGTCCATGAGAGACAAGAAGGGAAATTGTTGTGTCTTCGCCGCACTGGCCTTCGGGAGAGGCTCGAAGCCAGGGAAACAATCCAAGTTAGAATGTTTTGTATGCGAGTAAAAATAAAAATTGCTTTTCACTCTAAATTGTCTATGACTGGTCCTCAAATTCATCATGCGGGTCAGACAGCCCGATGTTATCCAAATCACAAGAGTGTCCAAAGTTCTGCCCGCATTGTCCAATCATTTTTGGCAGCTTTGGGGTACTTTGAAGACTGCCAGCAACTTCCAATTTGTCAACAAACCAGAGCAACGCTTACTGCAATCAGCAGATGTCCTGTTGTCATATTTCCGAATAGGTGGAAAGGGTCACCAGGCACGCGGCACTCCTTCTTCTCCCAAGAGTCCGTTGTGTGTCCAGCAACAGTCGCTCCGTCACGACAAGCAGGTTCCCCCAAACCCAAGATATTGTCAATTTCATTGAGGCCAGTTAATTAGTTCCAATGTTTAGATTTGGAGAGCAGTGTAAATAGAGGCAACAAGAAAGTTAAGACAAGACAAGACAAAGAAGCAGGCAGGAGAGATAAGGGAGAGGAAAGGGAAGTGTCCGCCCTCGATGAGTGCCAGTGAGAAAGTAGACTGGTTCTCCAAGATGGCTCATTTTGTGGCACTCCCCAAGTTACCATCGGCTCTGGAGACAGCCCAGCTGCTGTTGGAGCAAGTATTCCGGCTTCATGGCATCCCCACGGAGGTGGTTTCCGTTAGGGGCCCTCAGTTTTCGTCATCAGTCTGGGGGGAATTTTGCAGGTCCTTGGGTGCATCACTGTGTCTGTCCTCTGGCTACCCCCTGAGAGTAACGGGCAGACGAAACGCACCAACCAAAACCTTGAGGCGGCCATCCGATGCGTCTGCCATCAGCAGCCCTCAACGTGGTCAGCCGAACTTCCCTAGATTGAGTACACACACAATTCTCTCATTAGCTCGGCCAGAGGATTGTTGCCTTTCCATGCGGATTAAGAGTACCAGCCATCAGCATCCCCTTCCCTCGAGTCAGAGGTCATGGTCCCTTCCGTGTCGGCTCACCTGCGCCGAGCAGGTCTAACCTGGCGCAACACAAGAGCCTCTGAACGGAACCAACGTCATGCTAACCGTCATCGTACGCCTGCACCATACTACCAGGTGGGTCAAAAAGTATGGCTGTCTTCCCGTGACTTGCCTCTCCCTACAGATTCCAAGAAGCTGACCCCCAGATTCATCGGCCCATACCACATCATCAGGATCATTAACCGCGTTGCAGTCAAGCTTGGGCCCCCGGATTCCCTCAAGTGCAACCCGGTCTTCCATGTCTCTTGCATCAAGCCAGTAGCCTCAGCCCTCTGGAGGTGCCACCCCCTCCTCCTAGGCTTATCAACAACCACCCTGCATTCACAGTTAAGGCCATCCTGGATGTGAGACGGAGGGTCAGGGGATTCCAGTTACTGGTCGACTGGGAGGGGTACGGCCCTGAGGAGTGCTCGTGGGTCGCTAGGTCCCTTATCCTCGACCCATGTCTACTCTCCGAGTTCTATCGCCCTTTTACAGAGAAGTCAGGTAAGCCGCCAGGAGGCGTCCGTTAAGGGGGCGGTTATTGTGATGATTACCTGCTGTCTGGTCTGTTCGCTCTCCTCACCCCTCTCTCTCTTTCTCTCTCTCTCTCTCTCTCTTCCTACAGTCGTACGATCCTCATGTGGCATTGATTTTGGGCACACCGGCCACTAATTACATCAGAGCTATTTAAGCTGAGTAGTGGCAGCTGGGAGGCATCGGTTCCACATGCCGAGCTCTCCTGTTCCTGAACAGACGTACTTCTTCACCGCTGGCTTTTTTCCTGGGACTCGCCCTCCGAGGCTCCTTCCCGCGTTGGCACCGACGCTGTGCCTGGTGAGCCTACCAGTTCATGTATGTTTTGTGTGCTGTTTTTTCCATGGTGTGCTCCCTCCCTTGCCACCATCGCTTTTTGTTAAATTCCTCCTTGGAATAAAGACTTTAAATTGCACGCTGGGCCTCCTTTCCTGCATCTTGGGTTCTGCACAATACGAAATCCTAACAATAGCGTCCTTAAAAACTGAAACATTTAAAAACAAGACTGAACTTTTAAGAGAAAGTAACATTAATACATTCTCAAGAACTTTTGAAATCGTTTTTAAGACTTTTTAATGAGATTTTTAGACTTTTTAAGGCCTTAAATTGAAATTGTTTTATTTAGGAGTTTTTAAGGCCCCGCTGTTACCCTGATAATGTGCCTAACACACCTATTAAATATATTTTAATAGGGATTTATCTAATTGCATGTCCAATGGTGAGGATATTGTTTGCATGCCACGATTACAGTAAATGAAAAAAATATTGTTATGGCGGGGTTGCAGCTTGCTGCGAGGTTCGTTCCCCCGGGATGCAAACGGACCACTCCGGACAGTACTTGCAGGTAAGAACATGATTTATTCCTCGAAAATCAAAGAAGTACCAAAAACTGAAAAACAAGACGAAGGAAAAAAGTGCTGATCGCACTGGATACTAGGGCTAACACTTAGCATAGACTAGAGACAGGAATACTCACGTAGCAGTTGCGTGTAGCAAACAAAGAAGCCAGGACGAGTGTGGCGAGAGAGGTGAATAAATAGCTCTCTGATTAGTGGTCGACTGCAGGTGAGCGTGCCGACCACTAACCAGAGGCAGGTGAACCCAATTAATCCCCATAGAAATCAAAACAAACCCAGAGGTGCACAAAACAGGAACTAAGGGAGTCAATCGGTGCTTGGCACTCCCAAAATATTACAATTTTAACATGTTGCATGCCTTCTAAAAAGAAAAACTAACTGTTCAAAAAACAATAATGAATGACAACATTGCAATATAATAACAACCACAATAGCTTTATGAAATATTGTAATAATATTGTACAGTACATACTAGGGTTGTACGGTATACCGGTACTAATAAAGTAGTGCGGTACTAATGAATCAAAATCGGTACTATACTGCCTTGAAAAAATACTGGTTCCCCTTTCTTTTTCTTTTTTTAAACGGACATGACTGCCGCCGTCGTCACGTCATGACATTGCTGGTTTTACGAGCAGAGGAGCATGATTGGCAGGGCACAATCATGGAGTACTTACAGGCAGACACAGTGTGTAGACAGAAAAAGGTGAAAGGATGCATTTTGACTTAAAAACTAAAGATAAATGTGAAGCTGTAACACTGAAACGTCCTCAGAAAGAGGTGCTTTAAGACATGGCTAGCTAGCGAGCGGCTAATGTCCATCCGTGGTCGACAGTGTTTTAGCTACTTCTAAATCACTAATCCTCGCCTCCATCGAGACAAATAAAGTACATTTCTTACGAGTATTATCCCTGCAGGACAAGGCTTCACCACACACCGTAGGAGGATACAATAGCTCACCGCTAACAAGCTGGCGCTTCTCAATGTAAACAAATGCCATGGGTGGATCTACACCTGACATCCTCTGTAATGATAGCAAGTACAAGAGCGTATCTAGTCGATACTACTATTTTTCATCATCAATTTATATCATGTTTATTAACTCAGGAAATACTTCCATAGACACATGAGGACTTTAAATATGACCAACGTATGATCCTGTTTCCGGTTTCCTGTTTCATGTTTTCCGTTAGTGACTGCTCGCTGTTGCCACGAAAAAAGCTAAGTATTATCTTTCTATCTGTGTGCTTCTAATTGTTTTACAGCTTTCTTTATTCCTTCCCAAACATATACGTGCTAAAGAATCTGCTCCTACACGTTGCGGCCACTTCTCCAAAGACAGCAAGAACTAGACTCAGTGAAAGACACAATGTGAGTATGGCTCCCTGCCCTTCGCGCACCGTTCTCATGGATAGGTTGGCCCTACTAGAGGACCGTGTGTAGAGCAGAGTAATCTCGTAACTTTAGACGCTGCGGACACTTTTGCTAGCATTAGCTGTAGCGAGCTGACTAGCCCAGCTTGTAGCAGCCCTAAGTGGCCTACAAGCCCCGATGAACCGGTTGAGACGCATAATAGATTTAGCCCTTTAGCTACTCCTACACCCAAGTCTATCGGGCAACACACCTTAGTTATAAGGGACTCCATCACCCGAAACATACAGTTTAGCAAACCAGCCATAATTAAGTGTATTCCCGGGGCCAGAGCACCTGACATTAAAGCTAATCTTAAGGAGCTAACTCGTAACAGGCCTAGTAAACACGTACAACAGACTAACTGCACCACAGTCAAAGATTACAAAGAGGAACATAGCTCGGACTTGAAATCTCGCTAGAAAGATGTCCAGGCATCAAATACTTGTCTCTGGCCCCCTGCCTGCGAGAGGCAATTATAAGAGGTATAGCAGATTAGTCTTACTTAACAAGAGGCAGGCTAATTTTTGTAGAGAACAGGGACTAACATTTATTGATAATTGGCGCTCTTTCTGGGGCAAACCTGGCTTGCTGATGAGGGATGGCCTTCACCCTAACCGGGAACAACGCCATCACTCCAGCTAGGAACATAGATTACTGGCTGAGTCACACTTGACGGACTACACTAGAGCAAACTCGAACACAGGCAATTACAGCGTCTGTTTGTCCGGGTGAGGAGTCAGTTAAGATAGAACATACCAGCGCCAGGCTGGAAAATTTCTGCACACATAGCATTTCTCATAGAATAATACACAACTCACACAATAATTTCACCACACTTAGTGTGTGTGTGACTATCAGTGGTACTTTAACTTAAATTTTAATGTTTTGTCTGCAGTGACTGTGCTAGAGGTGACCATGCATTCTACTGACGTAGCAAATTATGAGGCATTCAATCTATTGTAGCAACAAGCAAATAATCTGAAGACCCCCATCATATCAATTCCTAGATGTGATCAAAATTATTTAAGGCGCACTAGACAAAATAAACGTAACGTTATTAATATGACTGCTACGGATACCATAAACAAAAAATCATCAAAACAGCCCACTATCTATAATATTGGCTTTTTAAACATTAGATCATCGTCTCCCAAAATGTTATTAGTTAATTAGGTCATTAGAGACAACAATCTTAACGTCATTGGTCTCAGCGAAACCTGGCTAAAACCAGATGAATTTTTCCCGCTTAACGGGGCATCTCCTCCTAACTATACGAGTGCACATATTGGCCATCCCCTTAAAAGGTGTGGAGGGGTCGCACTAATATACAATGAAAACCTAAACCTTACCCCTAACCTAAGTAATAAATATAAATTATTTGAGGTGCTTACTATGAGAATTGTCACACCGCTACCTCTCTAACTGGCTGTTATGTACCACCCCCCCTGGGCCCTATTCGATTTTTATCAGTGAATTTTCAGTTCGTCACTGATCTAGTAATGCACACAGATAATATAATTATAATGACAGATTTTAATATCCATATGAATACCCCATCAGACCCTCCATGCGTGGTGCTCCATAATGTCCTTATCCTAGTCCATATCCAGGGTGTAACTACCTCCAAAGTTATGATTCTCCCGTACACTAAAGTAATGTCCGATCATTACCTTATAAAATTCGAAGTTCTGACTCATTGTCAACAAGCTACTAATAACCATTGCTTTAGCAGCCGCAACATTAATGCTGTCACAACTATGACTCTTGCTGGCCTACTGCTTTGAGTAATGGCGCCATTCCCAAATTATGTCGGCTCTATCGATAACCTCACTAACAACTTAGTCCGTCAACGATGCCCTGCGTGACGCCATTGCTAGTATAGCACTGCTAACGCTAAACAAGACCCCTAAAAGGTGTACAACTGGGTTCCATTAACACAGATATAATGGATATTGCCTTCCAAAATATTCTCTTTTTTTTGATGAAATAATATTAGAGAAACTCCTGCGACGTGTAAATGGGACAGAACAAACAACATGTTTAATTGACCCACTTTCTGGGAAACTTATCAAGGAGCTGTTTGTAATATTAGGACTACCAGTGATAAATACTATAAACTTATCACTTTCCTCTGGCACTGTTCCCCTAGTATTCAAAAAAGCGGTTATTCATCCTTTGCTCAAAAGACGTAACCTGACCTCATGGTAAACTACCGGCTGGTATCCCAACCTCCCTTTATCTCGAAAATCCTGGAAAAAAAATGTTGCACAGCAGCTAAATGAACACTTAGCGTCTTACAATCTCTGTAAACCCTTTCAGTCTGGTTTCAGGCAAATCACTATACGGAGACAACCCTCGAAAAATGACTAATGATCTATTGCTAACTATGGATGCTGATGCGTCATCCATGTTGCTGCCACTTGATCTTATCGCTGCTTTCGATATCGTCGATAATAACATTTTGTTAGAACGTATCAAAACACGTATTGGTATGTCACACTTAGCCTTTTCTTGGTTTAACTCCTATCTTACTGACGGGATGCAGTGAGTTTCCAATAACAATGTCACATCAGAGTATGTTAAGGTAACGTGCAGAGTTCCACAGGGTTCGGTTCTTGGCCCTGCACTCTTCAGCATCTACATGCTGCCGCTAGGTGATATCATACGCAAATACGATGTTAGCTTTCACTGTTATACTGATGACACCCAACTTGACATACCCCTAAAGCTGACCAACACCCAAGATTGTAGTCACCTGGAGGCGTGTCTGAATTAAATCAAACAATAGATGTCCACTAACTTTTTGCAACTCAACGCTAAGAAAACGGAAATGTTGATTATCGGTCCTGCTAGGCACCGGCACCTATTTAATAAAACTACCTTAACATTTCACAATTACACAGAGCGACTCGGTAAAGAATCTCTGTATTATCTTCGACCCAACTCTCTCATTTGAGTCACACATTTAGAGTGTTACTAAAACAGCCTTCTTTCATCTCCGGAATATCACTAAAATTTGTTCCATTTTGTCCACTGGCAACGCTGAGATCATTATTCATGTGTTCGTTACGTCTCGTCTCGATTACTGTAACATATTATTTTTGTGTCTCCCTATGTCTAGCATTAAAAGATTACAGTTGGCGCAAAATGCAGCTGCTAGACTCTTTGACAAGAACAAGAAAGTTTGATCATATTACGCCTATACTGGCTCACCTGCACTGGCTTCCTGTGCACTTAAGATGTGACTTGAAGGTTTTACTACTTACGTATAAAATACTAAACGGTGTAGCTCCATCTTATCTTGCTGATTGGATTGTACCATATGTCCTGGCAAGAGCTCCAAAAAAGTCTGCAGACTATAGAGCGTTTTCTTTTCGGGCTCCAGTACTCTGGAATGCCCTCCTGGTAACAGTTAGAATGCTACCTCAGTAGAAACATTTAAGTCCCATCTTAAAACTAATTTGTATACTCTAGCCTTTTAATAGACCCCTTTTTAGACCAGTTGATCTGCCGTCTCTTTTCGTTTCTGGTCTGCCCCCCTCTCCTGTGAGGAGAGGTTATCAGGTGACCACAGTTGAGACGCTAGTTCTTCAAAGTCAGGACCCGGGGTCTGGACCTGTGGTCCCCCCCAAGGTTTCTCATCATGCCCATTGGGTAAAGTTTTTTCTTTCCCTGATGTGGGATCTGAGCCGAGTATGTGTAGCAGCCCTTTGAGACACTTGTGATTAAGGGCTATAAAAATAAACTTTGATTGATTTATTTACTGTTACTGTCGATACAAAAAATTTGTGGTATCATCCAAAACTAATGTAAAGCAACCAAACAACAAAAAAATAAGTGTTTATTGCATTTTAACAGAAGTGTAGATGGAACATGTTAAAACAAATAACCAGATATTAACAGTAATCACTGGCTTTCATGGCTGGCTTAGCGTGGTCACTCCGCGGTAACATACGACCGCCAGACAATTCTGTATGTGGATAGATCAGGCCGTTTTGGACCGAAAGATGCGTATACGTTGGACTTCCTCGCTAGCATCGGAATTCTACGCCGGCTACATCCAGCGGCCTGTGAAGCAGCGGAGTCAAGTACCAGCGGGGACCGTCGACGGAGGAGACGTAAGCGGTGTGATCGGAATCAGAAGCGGGGATGCCGAGCGGGGTTAACAACAAAGCTAAAGGCTAATCCTCACAGAACGCCGCTTCCTTCCATCCTGCTTTCAAATGTCCGCTCCCTGGAGAACAAACTGGACTACCTGAAGCTGGATTTATATGCAAGACGCGAGATGAGAGACTGCTGCGCCATATTTCTCACAGAAACGTGGCTGAAACCATCCGTTCCGGACGAGGTAGTTAGCATCGAGGGCCTAACTATGTTTCGGTCTGACAGGAGCAGAACTCTCACTGGTAAATCCCGAGGCGGTGGTGTTTGTACATATATCAACAACAACTGGTGCAATAATGGGAAGATAGTCTCATGTCACTGCTCTCCCGATGTAGAAATATTAACTATAAAATGCAGGCCATTTTATTTACCCCGGGAATTCAGTGCTATGATCTTCACAGCAGTGTACATTCCTCCCAGTGCTAACACCAAAGAAGCTTTAAATGCTTTGTACTGCTCCATCAATGAACTGCAATCTACACATACAGAGGGAGTTTTCATCATGGCAGGGGATTTTAATCAAGCTAACATGAAAACTGTGTTCCCTCATTTCCATCAATATGTGAATTTTGCAACCAGGAGTGGAAGCAAGCTGGACATGATGTTCAGCAATATTAAACATGCGTATAAAGCTGCACCACGCCCCCACCTCGGCTCCTCAGACCATCTATCTGTGATGCTAATTCCTGCATACAAGCCCCTGCTGATCAGGAAGCAAGCTACAGTGAAGCAGGTGAGGACCGGGCCAGAGGGAGCAATGTCAGCATTAGATTGCTTGGATACCACAGACTGGGACATGTTCAAGGCAGCCGCCACCGAAAACCATCACACATGTGTGGATGAGTATGCAGAATCTGTGTCCGCATACATTCAGAAGTGCATGGAGGATGTCAGTGTGATCAAGAACATCCCCACACGGGCCAACGAGAAACCCTGGATGAACAGTGAGGTACGTGCAATGCTGAAGGCTTGGAACGAGGCTTTTAAGTATGGCGAAATGGTAGCATTAAAAACAGCCAGAGCTAACCTGAACCGTGCCATTAAGGTTGCAAAGCATGCTCCTAGTCAGAAAGTGCAAGACTTCTTCGACAACTCCACAATCACTAGACTAATGTGGCAGGGCATACAGGTCATCACGGACTATAAAGCCTCCCCCCGTCCCTGTGACAACAGTATCAGCTTCCTAAATGACCTTGAAAATTACTTTGCGAGGTTTGAGGCACTTAACACCACTCCGGCGAGAAAATCCATCCCTTGCCCTGATGAGCAGCCGCCAACCTGGACATAGTGGATGTCCGGAAAACCGTGAGGAGAGTGAACTCCCGGAAAGCACCGGGACCTGATGACATTCCGGGCAAGGTGCTTAAGGGATGTGCAGACCAGCTGGCTGGGGTTCTAACAGACATCTTCAACATCTCGCTGACCCAGGCTGTGTTACCATCATGTTTTAAAACGGCCACAATCATTCCAGTGCCTAAAAAACCCACAATCTCCTCCCTCAATGATTATCGCCCCGTTGCACTCACCCCCATCATAATGAAGTGCTTCGAGAGGCTGGTAAAGGAATATATTGTCTCCAGACTTCCCCCCACATTCGACCCATACCAGTTTGCTTATCGCCCTAACCTCTCCACAGAGGACGCCATCTCCTCTGCACTCCACCTGAGCTTAGAACATCTAGAAGGAAAGGACATACATGTGCGGATGTTGTTTCTGGACTTCAGC
Source organism: Entelurus aequoreus (assembly GCF_033978785.1). Lineage (NCBI taxonomy): Eukaryota > Metazoa > Chordata > Actinopteri > Syngnathiformes > Syngnathidae > Entelurus > Entelurus aequoreus. Next base: position 66,169,782 of record NC_084732.1, read on the forward strand.
TCAGCATTCAACACCATCATCCCGCAGCACTTGGTGAGCAAACTGGCCCCCCTTGGATTCAGTACCCCCCTATGCAACTGGCTGCTTGACTTCCTCACAGACAGACCCCAGTCTGTGAGAGTGGGCAACAACACCTCCAGTGCCATCTGCCTGAGAACCGGCTCCCCCCAGGGCTGCGTCCTGAGTCCGCTGCTGTTCACGTTGATGACCCATGACTGCTGCGCCAGGTCCACTACTAACCACATTGTGAAGTATGCGGACGACACGACAGTAGTGGGCCTCATCCGTGACAACAACGACATGGACTACAGGGAAGAGGTGAAACATCTAGTTGACTGGTGCAGAACCAACAACCTGGTCCTGAATGTCGACAAGACCAAGGAGATCATCGTTGACTTCGGGAAGCACCAGTCCAGTCACGCTCCACTCTTCCTCAACAGCACAGCGGTGGAGATGGTAAGCAGCACCAAGTTCCTGGGGGTGCAGATAACTGACAATATAACCTGTAAAAAGAGCTCAGCAGCGCATGCACTTTTTGCGTCGGATGAAAAGAGCACAGCTCCCTCCCCCCATTCTCACCACATTCTACAGAGGCACTATAGAGAGCCTGCTGAACAACAACATCTCTGTCTGGACTGGAGCCTGCAATGCCTCAGACTGGAAGTCTCTGCAGAGAGTGGTGAGGACAGCGGAAAAGATCATCAGGACTCCTCTTCCTCCTATCCAGGAGATCGCAAAAAGCCGTTGCCTGACCAGGGCTCAGAAAATCTGCAAAGACTCCTCCCACCCCCACCAAGGACTGTTTTCACTGCTGGACTCTAGAAAGAGGTTCCGCAGCCTCCGAAGCAGAACCTCAAGGTTCTGTAACAGCTTCTTCCTTCAGGCCGTAAGACTCTTGAACGCATCATAATTATCCCCTCAATTCCCCCCCAAAATGGATTAACTCGCTGGAATAAAAAAGACAATATAACCTACATCGATAAACGTGGATGCATATGAAAAAGTGCAATATATTTATCTGTACAATAACCTATTTATTTATTTATACATGCACCTTATTGCTCTTTTAATCCTGCACTACCATGAGCTAATGTAACAAAATTTCGTTCTTATCTGTACTGTAAAGTTCAAATTTGAATGACAATAAAAAGGAAGTCGAAGTTTAAGTCAAAATGAACAAGTAGATTAATCAATTTTCTATCGCTTGTCCCTCATTATTTTGAGAAAATAATAGTATGGAAAATGACACAATATGTTACTGCATACGTCAACAGCCAAATTAGGAGCCTTTGTTTGCTTACTTACTAATAAAAGACAAGTTGTGTAGTATGTTCACTATTTTATTTAGGGCCACAATTGTTCTTAGATTGCAATAAGAAATGTATGTTAAATGTACAGTAAGATTTTTTTTGTTAAAATAAAGATAAGAATGCCATTTTTTGTGTTATTTAGAAAAATATCGAAATCAAATTTGATACCGATACTGGTACCAAAATATTGGTATCGGGACAACCCTAGTATATACATTGGAGAGTTGACTTCCAAAGTATTTTCTTCCAGCGGCTTTTCCGGCAATCAGAATCAGAATCAGAATCAGAAGTACTTTATTAATCCCGGTGGGGAAATTAAGATTTTCAGCACAATCCCATTCAAGAGCAGACAAACATTACAGGGAGACAGAACAGGATTGCTGCCGGGTCTGACAACTTTACAAAAAAGTTGAGAAACAGGTAAACGCTGGGGAGGGGGCGGGGGAGTAAAAAAAAAAAAACACAAAATAAACATCAATATAAGCCTGGGCCTCTGGAGAGGGGGTCCAGACTGAGGCCAAGGGGGAAAAAAAACTCATAGCCATAGCACACAAACATGTGTGAAAGAGGGAAACATCAAAGAACACAAAGGACATTATAGACATTAAAAGAGCAGAGCTGATGCAACCAGCTGCCACTCTAGCAGTGCCATTTCTACATACAGCTGCAAAAATAAAAACAAAAAAATCATTAACCAATAATATACATTGCACATACACGATTGCACGATGTATAGACAAGCCATAAAATAAAAACAGAATTTCAACACCCATATACACTTTGGTGGCCTCTGTGGTGTTCCACGCCATCGTCTGCTGTGGTGGGGGGAAGCATGGCCAGAGACAGGAGCAGACCCAATAAAGCAACCAAGAGAGCACACACAGTTAGCAGCATTTCCAAATTTTAATTCACAGTATTTTAACATTCTTGGCCGGAGTTAGACTCATTCTGCTTCAGTGCGGTGCAGACTAGCCGTGATACGCTTGAAGTCGTTGACATGCTTGAGTGTATTTGAATATCAACCACTTCTTCTCAGCACTGTCCTTTACGTTCACTCGTTTCCTTCCAATGGTTGGATAAACAAAGTTATGTCAATCTCTAGCTATAAGTTAATGCTAGTGAGTAAGACCCCATGTTGTTTTGGGCAGATCTGTGACATTTGCTATGCCAACTAATGGCGGATGCTTGTAACTCAAATTTTTGCTTGCAAATCAAAACACAATTAGCAGAGGAACACCTCTTATCTCAAGGCACTTTTATGTTATGGCACGCTCAAGTTGAGGTACCACAGTACAATATATCAAATTGCATTTGGAAGCGTGTGCTTCTGTTGCCGTCTTACACTGATGTCACGTTTCATTTGATGATATATTATCACATATTTATAAATAATTACCCACTGAAGATGATGAATTAAATGAGAAAAAAACACAGTGGACATGATTCCTGGAATGTTCCTGTTGTAATGTATCTGCCAACATGCATCCAAGAGGTGAGAGTGGAGCAGAACAGGTTGCAGCCACCCCCTCATGCACAACTCCTTGCGCCCGAGTCCTCGTGCATGTTCTGTTGATTGGCCGATTTGCACAAAATGAAAGCATAACGAAGCGCCGGCACTCGAATAACAAGCCGCCCTTTGGGTCAGGCATAGCTGTACGTTTCTTTTATGTGTTTGTACATGTTTCACATGAAACCAACCCTTCGTCCTTTCAGGTGACTCAGAGGAAGGAGGCTCTGAGTACCGTTTAAATCGAATTATTAAGCGGAGAGAGAGAACATAAATCAATAACCTGCCAGAGTATAGGGCCATTTATGCCACTGAAATGCTATAAAATCAACCTTTTCATGTGTCATACACTATTATATTGACAGCGGAATTATCAAATTGACATGTTGATATTGTCATCATCAAAACAAACCCAATACTCAAATAGCCCTGTTATGCAAAATACAAATATCTACTGCAGAGGACGTTGTTTTTTAGGAGGATAATCGAAAAAAATTATACTATGTAGATCAGTGTTTTTCAGCCTTTTTTGAGCCAAGGCACACATTGTGCGTTGAAAAAATCCGGCGTGGCGAAGTTGGTAGAGTGGCCGTGCCAGCAATCGGAGGGTTGCTGGTTATTGGGGTTCAATCCCCACCTTCTACCATCCTAGTCACGTCCGTTGTGTCCTTGGGCAAGACACTTCACCCTTGCTCCTGATGGGTGCTGGTAGCGCCTTGCATGGCCGCTCCCTCCATCTGTGTGTGAATGGGTGAATGTGGAAATACTGTCAAAGCGCTTTGAGTACATTGAAGGTAGAAAAGCGCTATACAAGTATGACCCATTTATTACCATTTACCAGCAGAAATAATTAAAAAACGAAACTCAGTTGACAGTAAAAAGTTGTTGTCGCAATTGTTGGATATGACTTTAAACCATAACCAACCACGCATCACTATAGCTCTTGTCTCAAAGTAGGTGTACTGTCACCACCTGTCACATCACGCTGTGACTTATTTGGAGTTTTTTGCTGTTTTCCTGTGTGTAGTGTTTTAGTTCTTCGCTTGCGCTCCTATTTTGGTGGCTTTTTCTCTTTTTTTGGTATTTTCCTGTCGAAGTTTCATGTCTTCCTTTGAGCGATATTTCCCGCACCTACTTTGTTTTAGCAATCAAGAATACTTCAGTTGTTGTTATCCTTCTTTGTGAGGGCATTGTTGATTGTCATGTCATGTTCGGATGTACTTTGTGGACACCGTCTGCTCCACGCGCCGTAAGTCTTTGCTGTCGTCCAGCACTCTGTTTTTGTTTACTTTGCAGCAAGTTCAGTTCTAGTTTCGTTCCGCATAACCTTCCCGAAGCTTCAATGCCTTTTCTTAGGGGCACTCGCCTTTTGTTTATTTTTGGTTTAAGCGTAGGATATCTTTTTACCTGCACTCTGCCTCCGGCATATTGTGATCACGACAAACCATGTTCCCGACATCTACAAAGCAATTAGCTACCTGCTGCCACCTACTGATATGGAAGAGAATAACATAGTTATTCTGCCGAGCTCTAGACAGCACAGACACTCAACAACGGCACATTATTTGTGGATTATAATTACCGGTTTGCAAAAAATATTTTTAACCCAATTAGGTGAAATTACATAATCTCCCACGGCACACCAGACTGTATCTCACGGCACACTAGTGTGCTGCGGCACAGTGGTTGAAAAACACTGATGTTGATGATGTATCTAGATTTTTTTTAATACATTTTTTTATGTGCGATTAATCATACATTTGCATACTAACAGACCAGGACTTTGTAACAAAGGAATGAAGCTATTGACACCAAGATGGATAGATGGATGGATGGATGGATGAAAGTATGGCTGCTGCTCACAAAGAAGTGGAAGCAGAGAAATGCCACAGCGTAGCTCTGAGTGACGTCAAGCAGGAGGCCCCGTGGGGATGAGGTGAGTCAGAGCCAGGGCCGCGGCCTCGCCAGCTCTCCGCAGCCACGAGCGCGTCATCACCAGTCTCACTGACACCCTCTCACATTTCTCTGCATCTGCTTCAATGTGCCTCAGCCTCCTCAAGAGGATCACTTCACATCCATGGCATACGTACGCCTGTACCTCGCAAAGCACGTTTGTCTCTCTCTCTTTAGGGTGTGGATGCATGTTTTTTGTGTGTTTTTTTTACTTTTTAACCAATAATGGCCTTTTTCAGGCCTCTTTTGTCCAATCACAATATCTCTCATAAACGATACATTATTTTATTGATACCTGGATAATGTCACAAACCATGGACTGTCTGCATCCTCACAATAAAAACAGGTTAGGCTTGCTGAAAAAAGATTAAGGGAGCAAAGACTTCCCTACCTCAGCCATGTTGGTTTATGCTAAAAAGGGACCTCATTAGTGCAGCTTCTACTCCAAGAGAAGGGAGATCTGAGCTGCGATGATACATCCATCACAGACAGAAGCAGACTTTTAATGTTTTCAAAGGTTGTGCCCAGTCACAAGGTATCTTGGAGCCACAGGGGAAAAAAAACACTCTGGGTTGTACTTAAAATGGATACAAATACACATATGTAGCTAGTTTGATAATAATATTACTATTTATAAGCAACTGACAGTTTAGAATCAACATCCAATTTCTGCCTGAAAGTAATATTATATATTGGGTGAGTATCAGGTAGTGATGTGTGGATCTATACTACAATATTGATACAGCTGATACCAGATCTTTATGCTCTAATATCGATTTTCAAATCAAAATACTGATACTTTTAATACTTTAGTGCAGTGATTCGTTAGTGGTACGCGGCTCCATCTAGTGGTGCGCCAAATATTTATTTAACTATTCAAACACAGTGTTACTCTTTAAAACAGGGGTGTCAAACTCATTTTAGATCGGGGGCCACATGGAGAAAAATTTACTCCCAAGTGGGCCGGACTGGTAAAATCACGGCACGAAATCTTAAAAATAAAGACAACTTCAGATTGTTTTCTTTGTTTAAAAATAGAATTCTGAAATTTTACAAATCATAATGTTGTTGTTTTTTATTTTAACAATTACCCGTTGCGGTTAATAGTATATATACTTTTTGAATACATTATGTGATAATGTTCATCAGTCAACTCATTGGTGTTAATTTTCAATCTATCAAGATAAAAAAATTATATCGAAATCAAACTACAGTATGTTATTTATGTAGTTTGATCTTTTTCCTCGACATCATATGGTTTATTTTGTACATATGTAGCATCCTCTTCAAAGATACAAATAATTGCTATTGTGACATCCAGTGGACACATTTAGAACAGCAGTTTCTTTCATTAAAAAATGTCAGGTTAAATGTTATACTTAGCAGACTCATCCAGCGGGCCGGATAAAATGTGTTCCCAGGCCTTACAATGGCCAAAAATATAACATATACTTGTTAAAGGGGAACTGCAGCTTTTGTGGAATTTTGCTTATCGTTCACAATCATTATGAGAGACAAGAACACACTTGTGCATTTTTTTTTATTTTTTTTAACGCTTTTAAAAATGATAAACGCTTGAAAGATGCGGCTAATGGGAGTCACAGTTGTAGCCTTCAAAGCCCTCTAGAACAGTGGTTCTTAACCTTGTTGGAGGTACCGAACCCCACCAGTTTCATAAGCGCATTCACAGAACCCTTCTTTAGTGAAAAATAAAATGTTGTTTTTTTTTCAAATTCAAGACAAAGTTATGTTTTTGGTAACACTTTAGTATGGCGAACATATTCTAAGTAACAAAGACTTAATTTAGAGTTATTTGGACACTAGGGGAACATATTCTAAGTAATAAAGACTTAATTTAGAGTTATTTGGTTAGGGTTAGGGTCAGGGTTAGAGGGTGAGGGTTATAATAAGGCCATGCCAAATAAGGCATTAATAAGTCATTAATAATGACTAGTTAAGATATCAATATGTTATTAATTTGCATTTTAATAAGCAACCAATTAATGGTGAATATGTTTCCCATACTAAAGTGTTACCATGTTTTTTTACTGGTGCACAAATTTAACCGTGCATGAACATCACCTTGTTCAAAGAACAAAACCAACACAGTGCATAAACTCACAACAAATTACACACCTGCAAATCAGTGTGACTTCTGCTGTTGCCGTATCCGTAATACGCCGATAGGGAAAAGTTTTTATTTACACGATGAGTCGGGTGTGTCTTGACCTTCGCCGAACCCCTGAGCCCGACTCACCGAACCCCTAGGGTTAGATTGAACCCTGGTTAAGAACCACTGCTCTAGAACAACTTCAGAACCCTCCATCAACAATTTATATATATATGCTGCAAATCTATAAATAACGTATTAACAGACATGTTCATAACAATATGTAATATTTTGTAGTGTGTTGTATTGTTTCATAAATCATTTATTATCTGAAAGTTGGTTTTTAGAGGCAAGTTACATGTTAAAATTGTGCTGTTTAGGGGTGTACAAGCACCAATTAAATTGACATCAATTCATTTCAATAGAAGACATTGATTTGAGATACAAGTGCTATGAGTTAAGAGCTTTGTTATAGAAGCAATTAAGCTTGTAAATTGAGAAACTAATGTTTACTGAAAACAAATTGTGCTTCGGTCAAAGTTTAGGCTTGTCACTCACCTCTGTCTCGTCCACTTACACACAGCGAGCACATACACGTACACGTACACGTACACGTACACGTACACGTACACGTACATGTACACAGAAGCAGTCCAAGAGAAGCAACCAACAATTTGTAGTCATGTTGTTGTTATGATACAATATACATTCAATGATAGCTAATGTTCATTTCAGTTCAGTTTCAGTTTATTTGGAACATGCATACGATACAATGTAATGCATCACATATTTTCACTTGTTTCATTACAGCACGTCCGAAAAGGAGTAGGAAGAAGCAGAGCTTATTTAATCTTACACTGTAAAAAATATTTCAGTGGTATTGTCCATTTTACTTTATTTTTAAAAGTATATTTATTCCAATAAATCAATTTATTTTTATTTTTATAGTTTTTGAGTTATCTATAAGTAAAAAGTGTGAATATTTTCGTAACTTAATTTTTTATGTGATAAAATTGATTTTATTGGACTTCCAACATAAATTGATTTAGCAAAACTCAGTTCAAAGGTATATATCAGACCTAAAAGGTCTCAACCCGCCCACCTGCATGCAGCTGTCGAAGAACAAGCCCAGACACGTCTCTTCACGGAGCCCAAGGAAAACACTTTACCGGACTCATCACTCATGTAAGTAACAATTTATATTGTTAAAAGTCAGTATTTGCCAGGATGAAATGTATACATTTTCAAAAGCATGGCTCAACGTTATATTTAGTTTGCTACTTTTCCCGCCGACCGCCATTTCGAATTTGCTCTTACCTCCAACAGCTCATTAACTTCAACCAAACATTGTTATAGCTGTGCAGTTTATAATTAGCGTTTTATTTGCGTGGTAGTTTAATATTTTATTCTTCAGTTTATAAGCAGCCACATTAAAGCTGCTTCACTAGCTTGCGATTAAAAGTTGCTAGCAGCTAGCTAGATAGCTCCCCTCAGACCTGCTGTCCATGCACACTCTTAGGCAAAACACTACTCTTGAAAGAATAACACTCATTGTGTAAGTCTCACTCTCAACATTCCCCCCCCCCCAAAAAAAAATCTCACTAGTAGTCACTATTTAAAGCAGGGGTCCCCAAACTACGGCCCGCGGGCCGGATCCGGCCCCCCAGCATCCAAAATCCGGCCCACAAATCTTTTAAATTTTTTTTTTTTTTAATCTTTCCTTTCTAATCCATTTTCTACCACTTGTTACTCTTGGTGTCTCCTAGTCAGGCAAATCATATTGTCTAAAAATGAATTTCCCCATCGATAATGTGACAATGTTAAATGTTGATGAACATCAATGTTAATTGATGTTAAATGACAAAACGGATTATAAAGACAATATATATATACATACATATATATATATATATATATATATATATATATATATATATATATATATATATATATATATATATATATATATATATATATATATATATATATATACCGTATTTTCCGCACCATAAGGCGCCCCGTGTTGTAAGCCGCACCTTCAATGAATGGCATACTTCAAAACTTTGTTTACCTATTAGCCGCCCCGTGTTATTAGCCGCACCTACGCTACGCTAAAGGGAATGTCAAAAAAACAGTCAGATAGGTCAGTCAAACTTTAATAATATATTACAAACCAGCGTTCTAACAACTCTGTTCACTCCCAAAATGTAATGTGCAAATGTGCAATCACAAAAATAGTAACACTCAAAATAGTGCAGAGCAATAGCAACATCAATAACTCAACGTTGCTCATACGTTAGTGTCACACAACACACAAAATAAACATTTAAAGCTCACTTTCTGAAGTTATTACTCATCCACAAATCCCTCAAATTATTCTTCTTCGGTGTGCTTCACTTGTTTTTTGACACCATCTGTGATGTGGACGCGCATGCAGTCGTAGATCAACAGGGACGGAGCTGCGTGAAAAAAGTCACCCGGTCTCTCCGCTCATCTTTTCTTCATCCATCCATCCCTTCGAGTTAGCTTTTATGAGGACGCCGGCTGGAAAGTTCTCTTTTGGCAAGGTCTTCCTTTTGAATATCACCGTGGGTGGAAGTTTCTGGCCGTTAGCATGGCAAGCTAGAAACCACGGTGAAGGACGACTTCTCATTCCCTGTGGTGCGAATATTCACCGTACGTGTTCCCGTTGTATCCACAGTGCGGTTCACATGAATATCAAAAGTCAGTGGAACCTTGTACGCGTGTCTCTTAGTAGGAGACATTTTGTGGTCTTTACAGAAACACACAAATGAAATGAAACGTAATATCTGCACGCTTCTTCTTCTACGGGGGCGGGTGCTCACCTTGGCGGTTGCTTACAGTAGAAGAAGAAGCGCTTCCTCTTCTATGGGGGCGGTTGCTTACCGTAGAAGAAGAAGCGCTTCCTCTTCTACGGGGAAAAAAGATGGCGGCTGTTTACCGTAGTTGCGAGACCTAAACTTTATGAAAATAAATATTAATATTAATCCATATATAAGGCGCACCGGGTTATTAGCCGCGCTGTCAGCTTTTGAGAAAAATTGTGGTTTTTAGGTGCGGCTTATGGTGCGGAAAATACGGTATATATAATATATATACACAGCCTGGCCCCCGGCCAAATTTTTTTAACCCAATGCGGCCGCAGAGTCAAAAAGTTTGGGGACCCCTGATTTAAAAGGTCATTTTTCAAAATGTTCTTCCGTGAGGGCATGTCCCCGGACCACCCTTCTGTTGTAGGTTACCAACTTAGACCACCGCGGCTACAAAAAAATCCAGAGGAAACACTGCAATTGAGTATATTAGGGTGTAAAAAAAAACATATATAAAGGGCTCTCATCAGGCTTATATATCCAAGACGTTAGACATGAACCATAACTTGTCTTTTTCTCTCTCGCTCTCTACAATGACAGATGGGATGGCCCTGTAAATTGTGCAGCACTGTTGTGCCAACCAAGAGTGATTTTTTAAAGCATTACAGACTGCACCATGGGACCTTTGGACACAGCCATGCCTTCCCTTGCATTCATATAGGTTGCCCATGCTCTTTTAAATGCTGGAGTTCCCTTCGCTCTCATCTGTCAAGATACCACCCAGAAGTCAAATTCCTCAACTCACCTCAAGTAAGTCCTTCATTCACCTGCCCTCTGTGTAAAAAGACTGTGCCAGGAGCATCAATGATATGATGGCCAGAACGTATACAGTTGGAGAAGACAGGAAGTTGTTGCCAAGTCTCCTACTGGGGTGGCAGAATTTAAGGAAAGATGGCCTGCCCTCTTCGAACCATTCCAGGTAAATGATTTATCATTCTATTTTTCCTGACTAAGTTTCCATTGTGACTTGGACATGACATACTAGACTCACCTTTTGCCTGAAAATGTATACTAAAACCATTAATATCAGTAACGGTCAACATTTGCTGTCTTACAGATTAATGAAGAGTTCCGAAGGTGCACTGCTGTTCCACTGGAATCAACATTTATGTCCCAGCTGGACAGGTACACTCCAAAACTCCTGGAGCTCTTCAGTGCAAAAGGTGGAGTGACTGGTCAGCGCATCAAGAACTTGTTGATGGAACTGATACAGGTGGGTTAAAAGTGGTTTAAAAGTTTACAACTGAATCTGTAATCATGCTCTAATAACGATATCACAGATTTGGAGTAAAATTGCCAACAAAATTCATTTATTTATTATTCTTCTATTAACTCTAGGACCCAAGTGCCTCTGCAGTGATGAAGAGAGATGTGACTCTGAGATGCCTCATAGAGTACATGGGAGAGAGTGGACAGGAGCTAATCTCTGACTACTGTGTAAGTATTGTTTAAAAGCAGGTTTGGATCAGTCTGACGTACAAGCTTAAATTTGGTTTACTTATGTGAACAGACTGAACCAGCAGTTGTCAGGTGGAGGTCGAGCATGCAGCTAGTTGGCAGGAGCCCCAGGATAGCCAATTAGCATAGCACCACAGAGTGATGCCTTTCTGTCTTTTGTTTCTGTTTGCCCTAAAAAAAACAATGCAAACAAAAAATACTCCCCTTAAACAAGCATTAAAACATTTACTCTATATAAATATATGACATATTACTGTTTGTTTGTTTGTTTGTTTTAATTTCTGGTGGTTCTATTCAGGTTTTTAATATGCAAATTAAAAATGCCAATAAAAAGCATGTGGCTGGAAATGCATCTATTGTACCAAGTTTAATGTACAAGATCTCAAATTAGAATTAAAAAGTTTTCAAAATGGTCTTCACAAAAGTAATCATTATCTGGATTAAATCACACAACTTATATTAAATATAAAATTAGATGTATGTTTTTTTAAATTAACAGTGCAGAGACCACTGTTCATGAGGACCTGGAAATGAATAATATGAGCATCTACATCTGTCGTGAGCCAAATGCAGTAGGAATCATCATTGAGGGAGTACCAGTCCTTACTCATCTTGGAAACCTAGCCAAAGCATGCTGCCTACTTCTGGGGTTGACGTATGCACCTAATCTTGAGTATCCATCCAAACTTTCCAAAACATTTGAGGTGTTTCAAAGACTTTTTGTGGGACTCGACACACTGCGCCCAAAACCAACCCCCAAATTCATGACTCTCAAAAACAAGGTTCTAGCTTAGGCAGTGAGCCATGACTGTCAGCTTGCACTTTTGAACAGCTATTTTCTTGTGTCTGCTCAAAATCATTATACATTGTTCATTGAGTGGAATTCTTCAGAATGTTGTAACGGTTTGTCCTGTTCAGGTTTTATACAAAGCTCCAGGTCATCGTTTCTGGTGTGTAAATTACGTTTTTTTTATGTTTTATACACACTAAATTGCCCCCACTGTGAAGCTCCAGCTGGTCAGAAAGAGGGATCTGTGAGTTGTTTAAGTTAGAATGTTTCAAAATATACACACTGAAAGACACTATGGTGAAGGTGTTCTGCTTGTGAATTGTTACAAAAGTAATGATAATCTTAATGTTAAATTGTTTTAGCAAGAAACTGTACTGTGAAGGTTCTAAGTAAAACTTGAGATGCTGAGGTCATGCATTCTTTTATGCACTAATAAGTGAAGTGAATTACATTTATATAGCACTTTTTCTCAAGTGACTCAAAGCGCTTTACATTGTGAAACCCAATATCTAAGTTACATTTTAAACCAGTGTGGGTGGCACTGGGAGCAGGTGGGTAATGTGTCTTGCCCAAGGACACAACGGCAGTGACTAGGATGGCGGAAGCGGGGATCGAACCTGCAACCCTGAAGTTGCTGGCACGGCCGCTCTACCAACCGTGTTATACCGTATACTGATGTTCTTGACTGTTAATACTCTCCAGCTTATTGACACGGTTTGGATATGGCTTGTGAAAATGTTTGAGTAATATGTATACGGTTAAAAAAAGAAAACTACTGTGAAGGTGTTCTATACAGCACTTTAAAAAGTTGAGGTCATGCATTCTATGCACTAAATATGGATGTTGACTGTTCATACTGTCCAGCTCATTGCCACAGTTTTTATATAATGATTTAATAAAGGTTGGAATTTGATATGTCTTGATTTTTTATTATTATTCTAAGTGTTTTAAGCAGTTTTCTGTCAAAGTTTGTTGGCGACGAACCCCAAGATGCAGAGATAATGGCAGGCATTGAACAGGAAAACATGATTTAATTCAGCTCTATAGCAAAAAACAAACAAAAGGGAACAAACAAAAGGCGCGCACAAGGCGGAGAACAAACTAGGCTATACACTAAAATAGCACAAAGGCTAACTGTGGACAATAAACAAAAACACTTACTGTGACACGAAGGAACTATGACTAAAGCGGAGTGGACAAAAGTAGACTGAGCTACAACGACAAATAGGTAGAAGCTACAGGTAGAAGTGACAAGTGACAAGTATTATAATGACAATGATCCACCAGTGACTGGAGGGCAGGACAGGTTTAAATAGCAGCTGGCTGACTGGCACCAGGTGTGGCCAGGTGCCAATCAGCCACAGCTGAGGGGACAAAACACTCAGGGAACATAATCAGGAAATGAAGACAAAATAAAAGCACTGACAGGAAACTAAGACAAACGCAGAGGAAAAACTGAAACATAGCCAAACTGTCAGGGACAAGCCTGACAGTAGCCCCCCTTCCCATAACGGATGCTAGACGTTCTAGCAAATCCCCCCGCCCCCCAACAAAAACAGTCCAAAGTCACGGGAGGGTGGAGGGAGGACAAGGAGGTGGGCCGCCAGGCCAAGTGTCCCCGCAACCAGCGGGGAAGAGTCATGTGGCGAGGGCGAGTTGAACGCCGCCGCAATTGTCGAGGCGGCTCGACCGCCAGCGTGGGAGGGCCCACCGGGAAGGATGGTGGCGGCGCCCTCTGCTGGCCACCCGGAGGGGGTGGCGGCGGCGCCATCTGCTGGCCACCCGGCGAGGGTGGTGGTGGAGACCCCTGCTGGTCCACCGGAGAGGGTGGTGGCGTCTGCTGGTCCACCGGAGAGGATGGCGCCATCTCTTGCAGACCCACTGGGGTGAGTAGCTGTGCCTCCCCAGCTGCACAGCTACTCATAACCCCCCCCTCAAGGGATGGATCCCAGACGTCCCCAGCTAGGCCCACAGACGACAGGGGTGGGTGGGAGAGGGCTTTAAAAGCGGCCAAACTTTTTTTAATTTAGCCATCAATTCTAATGCTTTGTTAAGCCTCTCCGCCATGGACATCTCTGCGAGGTTCGTTTTAGGGTGGATCATTCTGTCAAAGTTTGTTGGCGACGAACCCCAAGATGCAGAGATGATGGCAGGCATTGAACAGGAAAACATGATTTAATTCAGCTCTATAGCAAAAAACAAACAAAAGGGAACAAACAAAAGGCGCGCACAAGGCAGAGAACAAACTAGGCTATAAACTAAAATAGCACAAAGGCTAACTGTGGACAATAAACAAAAACACTTACTGTGACACGAAGGAACTATGACTAAAGCGGAGTGGACAAAAGTAGACGGAGCTACAACGACAAATAGGTAGAAGCTACAGGTCGAAGTGACAAGTGACAAGTATTATAATGACAATGATCCACCAGTGACTGGAGGGCAGGACAGGTTTAAATAGCAGCTGGCTGACTGGCACCAGGTGTGGCCAGGTGCCAATCAGCCACTGCTGAGGGGACAAAACACTCAGGGAACATAATCAGGAAATGAAGACAAAATAAAAGCACTGACAGGAAACTAAGACAAACGCAGAGGAAAAACTAAAACATAGCCAAACTGTCAGGGACAAGCCTGACATTTCCATTTCCAAAACAAAGAAAGGGTAAGTTGGTCAAAATTAATAAAATTGAGTACACAAATTATTTTTTCATTTAAATGTTACTTATTTTAATTAAGTCTTGTGTGTTTAATATGCTGATGTTTTTTACATTGATTTTACTCAATTTGTTGGCTTTTTCTGTAAACGCAACTTAATCTTTTTGCATAAATCGAAATGCATATTATTAAGTTCTACTTACTCAAAATACCAATTAGTTGACTAAACTAACAAAAATTGCTTGGAAAATGTTGCCTTATTTTTATTGAGTTAGATCTAGGCAACAGTTTTTACAGTGTACCCCTTTTCATACCATAGCGATTTTATCCCATTTCCTTATTCTCTGTAACAGAACAGTGAATAAATAAATGATAAAAAAATAATATACCATAGTAAGTAAACAAATATTTAATACATAAATAATCTTTATCTTAAAATAATTTTAAAAAAGGGTTCAAGATGTTCATCATAATTCTTGTTCCGTGTACTTTGTGAACACTTGTAGTTTGAACAGTCTCTTAAACTGAATCATTTTGGTGCTTTGTTTGATTTCTTTGGTTAATCCATTCCATAATTTAATTCCACATACAGATATACTAAAGGTTTTAAGTGTTGTACGAGCATACAAATGTTTTAAAATAGATGTTCCTCTCAGGTTATATTTCTCCTCTTTTACTGAGAAGAATTGTTGTACATTCATGGGTAGCAGGTTATAGTTTGCTTTGTGCATCATTTTAGCTGTTTGCAAATGCACCAAATCGTTGAATTTCAATAATTGTGTTTCAATAAATAAAGGGTTTGTATGTTCTCTATATCCAACATTATGTATTATTATAATTGATCTTTTTTGTAATACAGTTAGTGAATGAAGCGCACATTTGTAGTTGTTTCCCCATATTTCTACACAATAACTCAGATATGGTAACACTAGCGAGCAGTAGAGAATATGAAGTGATTTTTGGTCTAGAACATGTTTTGCTCTATTCTTTATTAACGTGTTTCTTGCTACTTTATGTTGTATATTTTTTACATGAGGTTTCCAGTTAATTTTATCGTCTATTATTACACCCAAATATGTGTTTTCTTTTACCCTTTTAATATATACACCGCCTATTTGTATTTGTGTTTGACTTTCTCTTCTACTGTTACCAAATAACATTATTTTAGTTTTACTGAGATTTAAGGATAGTCTGTTTTTGTCAAACCATCTTTGTGATTTGTTCATTTCTTCTGGTATTATTGATATTAGCTTGTGGGTGTTCTCTCCTGAACAAAACACAGTTGTATCATCTGCAAATAATACTAACTTTAAGTCTTTTGTAACTTATATAAAGATTGAACAATTTAATCCAAGTATTGATCCCTGGGGTATGTTAGTAAATAAACTTTGCTAAATTGCCATCATTAACCAACAAGACACAAAGGTAATGCACGTGCGTGTGGTTTTAGTTTAAGTACTAAAAGCCGTAAGAAGGTGGGATATAATGCTTACAACATGTTGGAAAGTTAGTGTTATGATCTGTTGCCCGGATCATGTTTTGTTTAGTTTTTGACTACATTAGTTCTGTTTCAGTACCCCTGGGTTTGTGTTTAGGTTACCATGGGTGCTGGTTAGTTTCACCTGCTTCTGATTAGTGTTTGGGACGGTCACCTGCTCCTGTGCACTAATCAGAGAGCTTCTTATTCCTGTTTTTCGCCACACTCAGTCTGGCTGTCTTGTTTGCTCCTGCAACACGTTACGTTGAGTATTCCTCTGATTCTCGATTCTATAGTTCACGTGCTATGCTTTGCCATAGCTTCCATGCTATCAGAGTGCTTTTCTGTATTTTTGTATTTTGCATGATTTATGGACAATAAATCATTGTCTCACCTGCACCTTGCCTCTGGAGTTTCCGTCTGCATCCTGGGAGAACGATCCGCGCAGTAAAATGCGACCAGGACGTAACAGTTGGTGTCCTCTAAGCATCCGTGTAAAGATGGAAAACATTCAATGTCCAGCTTTGCAACAGTGTCCCAATAAGGTGGACACACTACTGTATGTATTGATGTTCATTTAACAAGTTAGACACAGCAAGTGTTTGGGGACAAATTATTATAACTACAAGAGAGCAGAATTGTTAAATACTGCTTGAAAATAGGAGCTAGCATTAGTTTATCAATCAATCAATCAATCAATGTTTATTTATATAGCCCTAAATCACAAGTGTCTCAAAGGGCTGCACAAGCCACAACGACATCCTCAGTACAGAGCCCACATAAGGGCAAGGAAAAACTCACCCCAGTGGGACGTCGATGTGAATAACTATGAGAAACTTTGGAGAGGACCGCATATGTGGGTAACCCCCCCACACCCCCTCCCTCTAGGGGAGACCGAAAGCAATGGAAGTCGAGTGGGTCTGGCATAGTATTGTGAAAGTCCAGTCCATAGTGGATCTAACATATTAGAAAAAGTCCAGTCCATAGTGGATCTAACATAATAGTGAGAGTCCAGTCCATAGTGGGGCCAGCAGGAAACCATCACAAGCGGACAACCTACGCACAGGCGAGCGGTCCACCCAGGGTCCCGACTCTGGACAGCCAGCACTTCATCCATGGCCACCGGACCTGTGTGTCTCCCCCTCCACAAGGGAGAGGGGGGCAGAGGAGAAAAGAAAAGAAACGGCAGATCAACTGGTCTAAAAAGGGGGTCTATTTAAAGGTCGAGTATACAAATGAGTTTTAAGATGAGACTTAAATGCTTCTACTGAGGTAGCATCTCTAACTGTTACCGGGAGGGCATTCCATAGTACTGGAGCCCGAATAGAAAACGCTTTATAGCCCGCAGACTTTTTTTGGGCTCTGGGAATCACTAATAAGCCGTAGTTCTTTGAACGTGGATTTCTTGCCGGGACATATGGTTCAATACAATCGGCAAAATAGGCTGGAGCTAGACCGTTTAGTATTTTATATGTAAGTAGTAAAACCTTAAAGTCACATCTTAGGTGCACAGGAAGTCAGTGCAGGTGAGCCAGTATAGGCGTACTACGATCAAACTTTCTTGTTCTTGTCAAAAGTCTAACAGCCGCATTTGTACCAACTGTAATCTTTAATGCTAGACATAGGGAGACCCGAAAATAATACGTTACAGTAATCGAGACGAAACGTAACGAACGCATGAATAATGATCTCAGCGTCGCTAGAGTACAAAATGGAACAAATTTTAGTGATATTACAGAGATGAAAGAAGGCCGTTTTAGTAACACTTTTAATGTGTGACGCAAACGAGATGAAGATAATACCCAGATTCTTTAAAGAATCGCCTTGTGTAATTGTTTGGTTGTCAAATGTTAAGGTGGTAATATTAAATAGATGTCGGTGTCTAGCAGAACTGATAATCAGCATTCCCGTTTTCTTGGCATTCGGTTGCAAAAAGTTAGCGGACATCCATTGTTTAATTTCTTTAAGGCACGCCTCCAGCTGACTACAATCCGGCGTGTTGGTCAGCTTTAGGGGCATGTAGAGTTGGGTGTCATCAGCATAACAGTGAAAGCTAACACCGTATTTGCGTATGATGTCGCCTAGCGGCAGCATGTAGATACTTCAGAGTGCAGGGCCAAGAACCAAACCCTGGGGAACTCCGCACGTTACCTTAACATAGTCCGATGTCACATTGTTATGGGAGACGCACTGCATCCTGTCAGTAAGATAAGAGTTAAACCAAGACAAGGCTAAGTCTGACATACCAATACATGTTTTAATACGCTCTAATAAAATAATATGATCGACGGTATCGAAAGCAGCGCTAAGATCAAGAAGCAGCAACATAGATGAAGCATCAGAATCCATCGTTAGCAATAGATCATTAGTCATTTTTGCAAGGGCTGTCTCCGTAGAGTGATTTGCCCTGAAACCGGATTGAAAAGGTTCACAGAGATTGTTAGACACTAAGTGTTCATTTAGCTGCTGTGCAACAATTTTTTCGAGGATTTCCTAAATAAAGGGAAGGTTGCACACCGGTCGGTAGTTTACCATGAGGTCAGGATCGAGGTTAGGTCTTTTGAGCAGAGGATGAATAACCCCTTTTTTTAATGGTAGGGGAACAGTGCCAGAGGAAAGTGATAAGTTTATAATATTTAGCACTGATGGACCTAATAATACAAAAAGATGATAAGTTTCCTTGATAAGATTCCCAGGAAGTGGATCAAGTAAACATGTTTGTTTTATCCGACTTTCACGCCCTAATAATTCTTCTAATGTTATTTCATCAAAAAGAGAGAGACTATTTTGGAGGGCAGTATCCGTCGTATATACAGTCGTATTTGTGTTAATAGAACCCAGTTGTAGCTGGGATGCATTGTCTTTAATCTCCTTTGTAATGAGTTCAATGTTCTTATTAAAGAAATTCATAAAGTAATCTGTCGAGTGGGTGGAGCTACTGGGAGGAGTCCCTTGTTGGTTTAGCGATGCTACTGTACTAAAGAAAAATGTAGGATCGTTTTTGTTGAGGCGGATGAGATTTGAGTAATATTTAGCTTTAGCTAAGGTAAGCATGCGTTTATAAGTTACTAAACTATCACTCCATGCTTGATGGGAAAACCTCAACTTTAGTCGCGCGCCATTTGCGTTCCAGCTTTCTACATGATCATTTATGAGCTCTAGTTTCTTCTGTAAACCATGGGGTACGCCTTCCCAATGGTTTAGCGCAGGGCGTCGTCAAAGTTGTTAGTGAGGTTATCAATAGAGCCGACATAATTTGGGAATGGTGTCATTACCGAAGGCAGTAGGTCAGCAAGAGTCATCGTTGTGGCAGCATTAATGTTGCAGCTGCTATAGTAGTTATTATTATTATTATTAGCTTGTTGACAATGAGTCAGAACTTCAAATTTTATAAAGGTAATGATCGGATATTACTATAGTATACGGGAGTATCATAACTTTGGAGGTGGTGACACCCCTGACAGCACTAGATCTATCGTATTACTGTTGCGATGCGTGGGTTCATTTATTATTTGTGTAAGACCACAGCTATCAATTATAGTCTGGAGCGCCACGCACTGAGGGTCCGATGGGGTATTCATATGGATATTAAAGTCCCCCATTATGATTATATTGTCGGCGTGCGTCACTAGATCAGCAACGAACTCTGAGAATTCATTAATAAAGTCCAAATAGGGTCCTGGGGGTTTACTACTACTACTAAGTTAGCACGTACCTCGTGAATGCAATAGCCACTCGTAGAAGTAACACCATTGCTTCTTTTTTTAAAGCCAAAACGACACTGCGGTAAAAAGTGGAACTTTAAGTACGACTAGAAGCTAGCTATTTAGCATTATCGTTGTGAGCAGTCAAGGCAAAGGGAATAAAAGAAGATGCTGGAAAAGTCGAACAGCAATGACTTTGATTGGTGAGTGACCAAACGTGCTGGCGTTGATTGGCCGGCCTAAATCAAATGATGTTAAGTTATCTGAACAAAACATTGTCATCTTAGTTTTGTAATGTCAGTAACAAATCAAATTACTGTAATATATAACGTTAATAAGCCAGTTAGAGACATGGTGTACTAAAATAAAAAATACATATACTGTACATTATAAAAATGTTTGACTAAATATGATAAAATTAGAATTTAAAACTTAAGAATTGAAAAGTTACTAAGGTAGTATTGTATAGGAATTGAATAATGTATACATTCATTTTGGTTTTTTCTAATATATAGAGCAGGGGTGTCAAACTCATTTTAGATCGGGGGCCACATGGAAAAAAATCTACTCCAATGGCACGATAACTCAAAAATAAAGACAACTTCAGATTGTTTTTTTTGTTTAAAAATACAACAAGCACATTCTGAAAATGTACAAATCATATTTTGTTTTTTTACACTTACATGATGCTGTTAATAGTATTGTACCTTTATTTGTCGTTATTTATACTTTCTGAATAAATGATGTGATAATGTTCATCAGTCAACTCATCTGTGTTAATTTTCAATCTTTCAAGATAAAAAAGTTATATCAAAATCAAATTACAGGATGATATTTATGTAGTTTGATCATTTTCCTCGACTGGTACACTAACATCATGTGGTTTATTTTGTACATACATCTACAAAGATTCAAAGAATTGCTATTGTGACATCTAGTGGACACGTTTAGAACAGCTGTTTCTTTCATTCAAAAATGTTGGCAAATTTTTATGCTTAGCAAACTCATGCCGCGGGCCGGATAAAACCTGTAAAAGCCCTATGTTTGACACCCCTGATATAGAGGATCGATTAAAAAAATATCCATGGCCAAAAAAATTACATTTGAGCCACATTTGGGTCTACAGTAGGGTGTGAAAGTGTGCCTTTTGTTATATATTGTGTTCAAATGTTTATAATTTATGAGATAGGCTCCAGCACCCCCCGCGACCCCAAAAGGGATAAGCGGTAGAAAATGGATTGATGGATGAAGTCAAAATTAAAAACATTTTGGCTACTGATAACAGGCATTCATAGATCATTACTATTTTCTAATATCATACAATTTTTTTCAGAGTTCAAATTAAAATGTTTTTTTTTTTTACATTTAATTCATACAGTACATTGACAGTACATCATACAGTAAGTCTAGACAGTAATTGGCATGCTATGAAAACAAATAATTCTATTGTCACGGTTTGGAGAAGCGGTGCTAGCGACGTGAAAATGATATAATTTAATACGAACAAAAGAAAGCGCCCTCACAAGGGAGTAGGAAAACACACAACTAGGAGTGGAGAAGAAAAAACAAAAGAAGGCGAATGCAACTGATAGGAGCACAAACCACAAAACGTATTTCTTGGAGGTAAATAGGCGCTCAATGTCATAACGTGGACTAAGGGTTGTTTGTTTTCCCGAGATGCAATAAAAGTTGGAGCGGACATGGCTTGAAGGTAAGGACATATTTATTTTTTACTATAACAAAAAGAACAAACTAAAGGCTCGCACAAGGCGGAGGTACAAACTTGACTATGAAACAAAAACTTGCACGTGGGCAAAAAACTAAGGACATGAACAAAAGTCGCTAACTGTGGCATGAATAGAAAAAACTTACTCGACATGGCATGAAGTGCGCAGAGGTGAACAGAGTGAATGTCGCCAGGCCGACCAACAGAAAAAGACAGGCTTTAAATAACAGTCACATGATTGGTGAAAACAGGTGCGTGACTCAAAACGTGAAACAGGTGCGTGACATGACAGGTGAAAACTAATGGGTTGCTATGGAAACAAAACAAGGGAGTGAACAACCAGGAACTAAGAAAGGGTCCAAAAAACAAAACAGCACATGGTCAAACAAAAACATGATTAACACAGACATGACACTCACTACACGGCAACCGGGTACAGGTGTGTCCCGGTAGCCAATCAAGGACAGGTGCGGGAGCCAACACTCAGTGGCCAGACAAGAGAAGTAAAATTACAAATTAAGATTATAATATACTAGAACAAGCAATTCCAGAAGGAATTGCATGTGAATGCTCCAATGCTGTAGTTGAACTGAAATCCTGGAAATGTTTTTAGAATTGTTGAAGGAGAGCACAACATTTTGAACAGGCTGACTATTTTGAAGTTGGAACAGTTTGAATCAGATGAAAATTGGGGGAGTCGTGGAACTTTGAAGAATGTCCCATTCAATTAAATGGGAATTTCCCCAAAATTTGGGAATTTCTGGAAAAGCGAGATGGTAGAAAAAAACTTGAACAGTCCGAATGAGTTGAAATGGTTGGTGTTGGAATTTTTCAAATCGGTCTAGAAATGTTGAAGTAGTAACATGTTGAATTGAAAAATGGTAGTACGGAATATCTGGAAAACCAGGACTTTTCCAGTTCAACTTAGTTTTTTATCCTAATTAAGAGGAATGTTTTGACGGTGGAACAGTTGAAGTGAATTGAAAAATGTGGGAGGACTAGTCGCCAGAAGAAAGACTTAGACTTAGATTTAGACAAACTTTAATGATCCACAAGGGAAATTGTTCCACACAGTAGCTCAGTTACAATGATGGAAAGTGTAAGGATGGAAAGGACAATGCAAATATAAATAGACTAAATATAGCGATATAAAATATAATATATATATATGTAATATTTACATAATATATGTACAGTATATTATATATACTGATATTATATTATGTCTATATCTTATATACAATATATAACAATTACCATGTACAATATTACAGTATATGTGACAGCTGAAGCATAAAATAGAGAGTAAATCCAGCAGAAAATAGACATTAAAAACAAAGAGAAGTAGCTAACATAGAAGGTGTCAGGTAATAGACAGATATCATCTATTGCTGTATGGCGAGTGATTATACAGCTGGATGGAGTGCGGAATGAAGGAGTTCTTGAATCGAACACTGTGAGAACGAAGCTGAAGGAGCCTGTTGGAGTATGAACTCCGCTGTCCCTCAATTGTCTGGTGGAGTGGGTGGGCAGGATTGTCCATGATGGCCAATGGTTTGTCCAGTGTCCTCCTATCCCTCACTGACACAAATGCCTCCAACTGCGTGCCAATAGTTTGGCCGGCTTTCCGGAACAGTTTGTCAATCCGGTTTGAGTCCCTTTTGCTGGTGCTGCTGCCCCAACAAACCACTGCAAAGTACAGGGCACTGGCCACAACATACTGATAAAAGATCTCCAACAGCTTGCTGCACGCATTAAAGGGTGGAAATAGGGCTCTGGAAAACCAGGAATTCTGGAAAATTCTGGAAAAAGAGTAGTTTGAATTTCCAGGATGGTGGAATGTGTTGAAGGTGAAATGGTTTGACTCGGTTGAAAAATGTGGAAATGGTGAAAGTTTGAAAAATGGCCAATTCATTTTGAATGGGAAAAATGTCCCGGAAAACCTGGAATTCTGGGAATTCTGGGAATTTTAAGAATCTGTCTAGGGAAAGCCCGCGATTCCCGAATAGGCTGAACACTTTGAAGTTGGAACGGTTTGAATCGGGTGAAAAATGTGGAAGGTAGAGCGCGCCAAAATCTGGGGAAGAAGAAGAAGAAGAAGAAGAAATTTAATAAATAGATGCATTTTGGTGTAGAAAACCATATTTGTGAATGCGTTGGAGCAATCATACAATTATAAGAGAACTTAAACACCTCACAAACGGGGAAAAAACAACGCAAGTCCAAAACAGTGACAAAAGTGTGACATCGTTAGTACTTTATGTATTAAGACATTTAACAGAGTGTCAAGCACTACAGAGTAGCAGTGCTGCCATGACACGGCATAGAGGAGCCCCTAGTGGTGAGAAAAGCAGGGCATATGGAGAAACAACCTTCCATTTTGCATGAACCTCCTTCCAACTGTTTTGACGCTTGTCTTCAAGCAGCCTTTATGTGTGTTCGAGTCTCATGCATGCCAGGTAGCAGCATCAGCCACAGTGGGGGGAGGCCACGAGGGTGTCCGTCAGGAAGAAGGGGTTGAGAGAGCATGGGAGGGTGCAGCTTGCCTGGAGAAAGAGGTCTGCACCACATATAACATTCAAGTGGACATCTGACGTCAGCGCATCAATAATTAAAGCATTTTATTCATAGCCTGGAAGAAAAAAAATCAATTGACAAATCACATTTTCACTCTGAGTTACTTCTAAAGCTCAAACAATCAACATGCACAACATGTCCTGGTTGTGTGTGTTTGTTACCATTTATTAATTTCTCTATTCATAGGTCCTGGGTTATTTAAGAAGGCTACAATAATGCAAAGGCAGACATGGAAAATCTCAACTTACTCTTTTTTCTTTGCTCCCTCTTGGCACTTATGAGCAAAATGTGTTGCATTCAGTCATTGTATTCATCTATCCATTCATTGTTCATTCATACATTTTTAACTTAAGTCATTTCTTACGTGACATGTTTGTCACAATAGCAAAAATGAAAATAAGCCACTGAGTGAATTTCACTGTTTCAATAGTTTTGAAATAATTATCTTCATTCAAAGAACCATGCTTTGAAAAAATAAATAAAAAATAAAATAAAATAAAAAAACAAAAAAATAGAAAATAAAAAATAAAAATAAAATAAAAAAAATTAAAACAATTTAAAAAAAGGACCATTCCGGGCTACAGAGCACACTGGTACTTAAGACGCACCCAACAAACTTTAGAAAATATTTTTGCACATATTAGCTGCACAGTGGTACGGGGGTTAGTGCGTGTGGCTCACAATACGAAGGGACAAGCGGTAGAAAATGGATGGATGGATAACTGCACCTGACTATAAGCCGCAGATATATACCTGTACGAAAGATTTTGTAACTGTTCATTTACATACCGTATATACACGTTTACATAGGCTGTAACACGACAGTAAAACGGCTGATCAAACCAAACGGAAGCTAGCTTCCAATCAGCTAAACAGACTCAATAAGTCCACAGTGACGTTTTGGTGAATTTA
Organism: Entelurus aequoreus; assembly: GCF_033978785.1. Lineage (NCBI taxonomy): Eukaryota > Metazoa > Chordata > Actinopteri > Syngnathiformes > Syngnathidae > Entelurus > Entelurus aequoreus. The sequence goes on from NC_084732.1 coordinate 66,194,852, forward strand.
CGAAACTTAAACAATACAAAAATAACTCCGTTGTAGGTTAGTAGTACTAACACAGAAACTTATAAACATGTTAGCATATTAGCTAATGCTAAGGTTGCCGGCTTGATTACATTACGATAGCACGTACAGATATGCATGAAAACCTTCATGCAGACATCACACATGGGACGGTTTAGTGAGAATGAATTGTTTTCGTTATATTGTAAAACATACAAACATTGCTTGGAGTGATGAATGAAGAATTATTTGGAGCAGAAACCATACTTGCCAACCTTGAGACCTCCGATACCGGGAGGTGGGGGGTGCGCGGTCGGGGGTGGGGCGGGGGGCGTGGTTGGGGGCGTTGTTAAGGGCGTGGTTAATAGGGGAGTATTTTTACAGCTAGAATTCACCAACTCAAGTATTTCATATATATATATATATATATATATATATATATATATATATATATATATATATATATGTATATATATATATATATATGTATATATGTATGAAATACTTGACTTTCAGTGAATGCTAGCTATATATATATAGATATATATATATATATTTATTTTATTATACATATCAATAAAATAAATATTTGAATTTCAGTGTTCCGGAGGCTATCCAGTAGATGGCAGTATTGTCCTGTTTAACTTCTCCGTTCATGACTGAGTATATCATTTCGGCCACCGTGTTCAATAGAGAAGTCTGTTCTACAAAATGTACAGGCAACATAATTACATACCCCTTCCCCTTCGAACTGTCCTGGATGAACTGAAATTCTTGTTTCCATTCGTTTTGGAACTTGGAAGCGTATTTCTTCATCTTGCTCGTCGACGGCGTCGCCATGTCTGTAACTTCCTCGTTCTTCTGCTTCGTCTCCTTGTTGTGTGCGCTGTTGTGCACTCTACTCTCTAAAAGCCGTAGATGTTATGACGTCATTGGGCAGGCAAGCTGTTTATATTGTGGCAAAGCAGACGTGAGAACAGGCTGTCCCCACTCAGGTCCGCATTGAGCTGGAGGGGGCGTGGCCTCCAGCTCCGGCTGAATACTGGGAGTTTGTCGGGGGAAAATTTCTGCTGGGAGGTTATCGGGAGAGGCGCTGAATACCGGGAGTCTCCCGGTAAAACCGGGAGGGTTGGCAAGTATGGCAGAAACGCTCTAGACAAAAAGTAACGGGATATAGTTTAACCTGCAGCACCTGCAGTGAGCGAACTCATCCAAAAGATGGCGCCATGTATACCTGTATACAGTATATACCTTTTCAGTGTCTCTGTCTGAGTTGAAAACTATTAGTTGAATACTAAACATTATGGCCGAAGAAAAATCCATAAATTAGCGGCACCGTTTTATAAGCCGCAGGGTGCTAGGCATAGGAAAAAAGTTGCAGCTTATAGTTTTAAAAATACGATACATTTGTAGGGACTAAGTACAACAACAAAAGTGTCAAGTTGAGTCTAGTTTACCATGAACATCCAATGTATAAGTGAAATCATATGTCTGACATTATTTAGCAGTATTTTAGAGATAAGAAATAAGCATAACGTTGTGGTACAACAGCTGCATGGTTGAATAAAGGAAGACACTGCAAAGGTGGTGAAAGTTCCTTAGAAGATAGTGAGGACCAGCCTTCCCGCCACCACAGACATCTTCTCGTATACGATGGATCCCTCTTAGTCAACTTGAGGTGTTATAGAATAAACTAAAAAAAGACAATTAAATATATTTTTTTATATGTTCACTAGAGCTGACGTCTTATGAAAAATGATAACACTTGTTAAACCAATGTTTGTACAATGTGCTAACGTCATGCTGGTTGATAGTTGAACTTCCGAGTTTATTTAGTTATGTTTTTCATGAAGCATATTTTTACATGAAAACTTGAACTCTTAATTTAACAATCTAATTAACACTTGACTTTCCGCTGATTTTAAAGTGAAGAGCCAACCTGTGGTGCCATTATTTCGTTTTTTAGTCATCACAGAAATAGTCATTGGATTTAGATAAAAATGTTTTTTGAAGATTGTTTTAGCACATCGAACTCAACAACTGTACCAACAACAGAGTGCTGTATCCACATAAGCACCAGAGTAACTGTATCTTTTCAAGGTAATCTTCCACAACTCTAACAATCAAGTGTCAAGGCTAAATAAGATGAAGCTTACAGGGTGCCACCTTAGTTGTATATATTTGCAGGCTAACATGAAAATCACTTGATCAAATGTATGTATTTGTTTTTTCGCCATGCTTCTGCTTTGTAATTATTACTGTAACTTCCGGGCTATAAAGCGCACCTAATGATAAGAGACACTTTGTAATTTTTCGGAACAAATTTTATTTTGTACTTATCTTGGCTGCACAAGTCACATGTACACATTGAAAATTGTATTTCAGTATTATATTATGTTTGTGTTCTTTCACATATTTAACAAAAGACAGTATCTGTCACACATCATACAGTAGTCTACCAGATAAGTCATTGAGAGCTGAAGTCGTTGTCTTCGGCAAACGGTGGTCCGGCCTTTCGGGGACCGTTCGTGGTGATGTATGTCCATTTCGCACGGCGGCTTGATTTATTTTCCGATTTTCCGGGTCGATCATCTTCGGCTTTGGGGCTGCATGGTGTGCATTTTGTTATTTCTTTTCCATGATGATGGTGAGTCCATAACACGGTAAATGGCTTACTGAAAGGTTGCGTGAGTGCATTTGATTCCATGTGAAGAATTTCATTGGTCCACTATGACCTGTTCAGCAAATGGTCTGATGTTGGAATGTAAAGATTGTGAACCTGAAAAAAATTCATAAATTAGCCTCAGTATTGTATAAAGCGCGGAGTTCAAAATGTGGGAAAAAAGTAACGGCTCATAGTCTAGAAATTACGGTACAATGTACTCTTGGAAGAAACAATAAGAATGTAAAATGGGGTGCATATTAGCCTGCTTGAGAAAGGTAGTTAAACCTCACATAGGTCAGGGATCTCAGAAGGCCAGGCACATAGAATGGAGGGATAAGATAAGAGTTGGGAAACATGACAGTTATAGAAGCTTAGTTATGGAAGAGAACATGTTGTTGCCATTACAACGTAAAGCCAAACGGGATGATCAAAGACAACCTCCCCATTCTTGATATAAGTAAGACAAGGGCTATATCTAAAGATGATGTGCCAAGATGGTGACTTGGTTTGGTTTTGTTTTGTTTCGTAATATCGCTAAAATTTGTTCCATTTTGTCCACTAGCGACGCTGAGATCATTATTCATGCGTTCGTTACGTCTCGTCTCTATTACTGTAACGTATTATTTCCGGGTCTCCCTATGTCTAGCATTAAAAGATTACAGTTGGTACAAGATGCGGCTGCTAGACTTTTGACAAGAACAAGAAAGTTTGTTCATATTATGCCTATACTGGCTCACCTGCACTGGCTTCCTGTGCACTTAAGATGTGACATTAAGGTTTTACTACTTATGTATAAAATACTACACGGTCTAGCTCCATCCTATCTTGCCGATTGTATTGTACCATACGTCCCGGCAAGAAATCTGCGTTCAAAGAACTCCAGCTTATTAGTGATTCCCAGAGCCCAAAAAAAGTCTGCGGGCTATAGAGCGTTTTCTATTCGGGCGCCAGTACTATGGAATGCCCTCCCGGTAACAGTTAGAGATGCTACCTCAGTAGAAGCATTTAAGTCCCATCTTAAAACTCATTTGTATACTCTAGCCTTTAAATAGACCCCCTTTTTAGACCAGTTGATCTGCCGTTTCTTTTATTTTCTGCTCTGCCCCCCTCTCCCTTGTGGAGGGGGGGCACAGGTCCGGTGGCCATGGATGAAGTGCTGGCTGTCCAGAGTCGGTCCCGGGGTAAACCGCTCGCCTGTGCATCGGTTGGGGACATCTCTGCGCTGCTGACCTGTCTCCGCTCGGGATGGTCTCCTGCTGGCCCCACTATAGACTGCACTCTCACTATTGTGTTAGATCCACTATGGACTGGACTTTCACAATATTATGCTAGACCCACTCGACGTCCATTGCACCCACATCTGCGGTCCTCTCCAAGGTTTCTCATTGTCATCCCACTGGGTTGAGTTTTTCCTTGCCCTGATGTGGGATCTGAACCGAGGATGTCGTTGTGGCTTGTGCAGCCCTTTGAGACACTTGTGATTTAGGGCTATATAAATAAACATTGATTGATTAATTGTTTCGAACATGCAGACAAGGTTACAATGGAGTACATCTCATGTTTATAGTTATACAGTATAATGTCCGACAAGGAGTAGGAAGAAGCAGAGCTTATTTAATCCTACCCCTTCTCAGTATGCCCACAATCGCTAATAAATCTCTTCACTTCCTGTGGGCTTACAAAAAGCTAGGGACATCGGCCAACCTGCCTGAAGATGCTGTACCTTCTCAAGTAGTTCATTGCCCAGCAGGCACAAGACATTAAAACAATGTTGAGAACTTGTTGAATTAGGTCTGAATGTTGAGCAACTCAAACCTAAAGTTGGAACAATATGCTTTTTGACAACATTTAATCAATGTTGTGTTCTATTTTTGATTTGACCATTACATTTTGATAATTTTCCAACAAATATTTTACAACACAAATACAACGTTGAAACAACATCCTTTTTGACAACATTTATTCAATGTCAGATTGTGACGTTAATTTGACCATTGAAATTTGGTAAAACCCCATCCAACAACGTGGATCCAATGTTAGACATCAACGTTGTCTCAATTTACAAATACAACTATTTTGCAACATTATTTCAAAGTCAGTTTTAAAGGACATGTGTGTAAATCAACGTTGTATCAACGTTGTGCCTACTGGGTGGAGATTGTAGATTTTGCTTTAATCGATCAAATTTTAAAATAAATCCTAATTGGTAAAACAGCTGCCTGGTAAGTCTTTACTAGACAAACAAACGTGCTGAGAAGATTCTGGGCCTTCAGGGACCCTCTTGTTTTCCCCTTAAAACCCTGCTGACAAACTATTGTACCCAAAACGGTAATAGGTGTACAGTGCATGTACATCAAATTGGAACTATTTCCAAAAGGTACAGTAAGAATGGATTCATATGGCCCTATTCCTGGGTGGATCTCGCGTGAGAGGAAGAGGTGGTGGGTAAATTATTTTGCAATGCAGTCTGCTAAAAAGAATGGAAAGCACCAATCTACATAACAACTGATGCTGTGGTCATTTCTGAACAAGCTCTAAACCTGAACTATCCAGTGTGAAACATTTGCATGCATTAACTTGCCAGGCATGCCCTCTCTGTTCCCTTAAGGACAGCCTCTGACCTACACTGTTTACCACCAGCATCCTGGCCTTTGCCCTTTGTAGCTCCCAAGACAGTTTCTTACAAGTATGTTATTATTACGGTCTGGATCTGGTAGTAAGCTCGGCTACTGTGTCACTGCTGTCTTTGCTGGACATAAACACACACATTACCAGGAGGCCCAAAGTGTACCGTACTAATATATAATATTCTCTGTATTGACACAAGCTAGGATGGGAGGCTGCTTCTTTGTTTGTTTGTTTATTTGTTTGTTTGCTGCACAAATAGAGTTTCATCTGACCAGGCAACACCTTTTCTTTTGTCCAAATTGTGCAGGGCTGAGTCAAATTCTGTCTTTCCGAACAGCAGTAGCCTGGATTTCATCGTTATAGACATGGACTCCCATATAAACCCCCTCTGTCGGCAAATAACTGGCCGGGATTGTCACCTTTACTGTCCAGCTTACATCTCTACAGAAATTCACCTGCTGATATTTTTGCTCCACTCATATTTAAATCAATAATTCTTACCATGCCAACTTATTAATGACAGTTGCAGAGGGATCCTATGTAAAAAATAAAAGATGGTTTGGGAGCTCAGTGGCAAGTAATTAGTTGTCAGTCCCCAGTTTCTGGTAATCTGTACCTCGGGCCCGTGGGCGAAATTGTGGTATCAATCCGATACCAAGTACATACAGAGCGAGTATTGCTTATACCGATACTAGTATCCAGTATTGTGAGTATCTAGAGGGGTGTGATGTAAGTAAAAGATACTATGGGAGCTCAGTGGCTGATAACTAGTTGTCAGCTCCCAGTTTCTGGTAACCTGTGCCTAGGGTCTATGGACGACATGTTGATATTAGTCCAATACCAAGTAAATATATAGCCAGCATTGCTGATACCTACACTTGTACAGCATGGAATAGTGTACTAGTATACTAGTATCAATCTGATACTGATGATACCCATATACTGATACAGTCGGTATTTGTATTGATCTGCCCACTCCTACATGTGGCTGTTTCTGGGAATGTAGGCATAAACTGTACAGTACATCTATACTTTAGCATGATCACTTTTCAATTCATGGTACTTGAGAAATGATTCAACGTTACCAATGTTCAGTATTTCAAAGTGTGTTCATGTGCTCATAAATGTTAATTGTTTAAAAACAACATTTCAGTATTATGTAGAAGACTTTGCATGCAGTTGCAATTCCAAGACCTTAGATGGCAGTAGTGTATATACAACGGTGTGTTGCATAGCTAGGAAGTAGTCTTTGCCATTAAGCTGTATGTGCCAGTCTAGTCTTATGTGTTTATACTGTAAGTAGTGTAAAGACTTACTGTTTGATTGTAACGTGCACCCTTAGTTGTAGTTTTAATTACCAAAATTAGAGGGTTTGAAATCGCTATGAAAAATCGCTAATGCTAATAACTAGCATGTACTGTATATGACAAAGCAGTGGTGCTTCAATACTTTTTTTTCCCAGATGTCGCAATAGGCGGGCACCTGGTTTTGCAGGGGTGGGTGGAACCTATAAAGTTGTCAGTCTACCCCAGGGCCAGCTGTAGCTACTACAGTACTTTACCACCACCAAATACGGAGTGAATCTTCTTTTAAGACAGTTGCTGACATTAAATAATAATGCATCCTAAAGCATTGAGCTTTTGTATTTTGCCAACATGGTAGTATTATATGATACAGCAGGTGGTGTAATGTTTTTCTGACACTTTGGGAATAGCTTATGGGCTTAATTAGGAAGATGACACTACAATGGAACTTGGACATAGATTTACAGAACAGGAGAGATTTAGTAAAATGTTTATTTTAAGCGATTATTTTTTTTCTTCACCCAACCTCTCCATAGTCCAGCTGTTGATTTCTGGCGAGTGTTTAAAAGAGAATAAATACCTTACAGAAAGTGTTAACATATTAAAATGTAATGCTAATACGATGTTTGTGAGCTGACGCAGATAACCCACGTCATACGGTTTGAAAGGTTGATGCATAACCCATTATAACAATAATAATGGATTAGATTTATATAGTGCTTTTCTATCAACTAGATACTCAAAGCGCTCACATTCACACATGGTGGTGGTAATCTACATTTGTAGCCACAGCTGCCCTGAGGTAGACTGACAGAAGCGTGGCTGCCAATTTGCGTCTACGGCCCATCCGACCACCACCTATCATTCATTCACCACTGTTAGCGGCACCGGGGGAAAGGGTGAAGTGTCTTGCCCAATGACACAACAACAGTGATTTAGATGGCAAGAGGCGGGGAGCGATTCTGGAACTCTCAAGTTTCTGGCGTGGCCGCTCTTCTGGCACGGCTGCTTTACCCACCACGCCACGCCGTCCAGACTCTTAATCTGATGTGGACACATTTTAGAATATTTATATTGTATTGTTTTAATATTGGGTTAAACTGCTCATGAAACGAGAAAAGGTTTGGATTAAGTTTGCCGTCAAATTTACTATCATGCGCTGTCATTCTTTGATTATATTGGCATTGAAAAATATAAATCAATCAAAGTTTACTTTTATAGCCCTTAATCAAAGGTCTCAAAGGGCTGCACAAGCCACAACAACATCTCACATCAGGGCAAGAAAAAAACTATATAAATAAATAATAATCAAAATTTATATTTTTATTCCATATCCAGAGTCCAAACAGACCGCAACTATCATCCATCCATCCATCAATCTTCAACCGCTTATCCGGAATCGGGTCGCGGGGACAACAGCTCCAGCAGAGACCCCCAGACTTCCCTCTCCAGAGCAACATTAGCAACTTCCTCCTGGGGAATCCCGAAGCGTTCCCAGGCCAGAGAGGAGATGTAATCCCCCCATCTGGTCCTTGGCCTGCCGCGGGGTCTCCTCCCAGTGGGACGTGCAACGAGGACCTCCCTAGGGAGGCGCTCGTGAGGCATCCGCACGGGATGCCCGAACCACCTAAGCTGGTTCCTTTCCAAGCGAAGGAGCAGCGGCTCTACTCCAAATCTCTTGGGTGACTGAACTTCTCACCCTATCTCTAAGGGAGATGCCAGCCACCCTTCTGAGGAAACTCATTTCTGCTGCTTGTATCCGCGATCTTATTTTTTCGGTCATGACCCACACTTCATGACCATAGGGGAGAGTAGGAATGTAGATAGCTCGGTAGACCGAGAGCTTTGCCTTCTGGCACAGCTCTCGTTTCGTCACAACAGTGCGGTAGAGAGACTGCAATACTGCCGCAGCTGCTCCGATTCTCCGGCTGATTTCCTTCTCCATCTTTCCCTCACTCGTGAACAAGACCCCAAGATACTTAAACTCATCCACCTGGGACAGAGTCTCGTTCTCTACCTGGACTGTACAAACCATCAGTTTCCTGCTGAGAACCGCAACTATCAAAAGTCCCATTTTCAATAGAGCATCGACGGTTTATGTTGTCAGATTGACTCGCTTAATCTGAACCACGTCCCAACGCGGTCACGTGGTCTGGCCGGGCAGCTAGGCTCGCTTCACACATCATCATTTCCGGCTCCTTCCCTACATGAAACAAGTCTCGATATGCGCTTTGTGAAAACGCTCCCTCCATTACTCGGCACACGTCTCAAAGCCTCCACGCATCTCGTCACATCACAAGATTAATCACACCAGCGCCACTCGCAAGATATGTGCGGACAGAACACTTGCGGTTGTCTTACTGAGCTACGGTCGTATGCTTCAATTCATTCCGCCTCTGTGTGGATTATAGGGGTGGCACCACTGGCCACGCCCTAAACACGCCACAGTGACAAAGCCAATTTGAATTAGTATCGAGCTAGCACATTTTGAAAAAGTTGAGCCTTAAATTACATCAAGCGTTTTCTATCAGGCATACGTGCTTTGTTGGCATGGACAATTGCAACATTACCCAGAGGCAGTTTGGTCGAGTCCGCTTCAGGGACTGTTTACCTGCTAAGTGTTTGAGTCGGTGCATAGTCTGCAATCGGACGTGACGTCACGAGCAATACAAGGTATCAAGAGATGGTACTATTTGATTTTACGTGAACTGATACCTGGTAGTACCATCGGAATTCGGTCAGTACCTATAAAAGTACCGAATAGATACATTAAGAAGTGTTTTAAATGTAGAAAAAAAAAATCATAATAAGACCCGTTAAAACCCTTCCTTGTGGCTGTATTGTTGTTCGTACGTCAAATGTGCATAGATGATGTTTTACAGACCGTTTTCAAGCCTTTTTCTCTTCAGGATGCACCATCTTGTGGACGGTCTTATTTATATGCCTCCACTTTGACTGTGTCTTCTCACCGTCATCTTTGTTTTTAACGTTTTAACGTATCAAATTTACTGACGGACATAAGTTATAACTATACGCTACTTTGTATTAGAAATGTGTCCCACCACAAGGGGATAGAAAAAAAGAAGGATCTTATTGACTACAGTGTCAGAATACAATGGTGGACTCGCGCAAAGCTCTTCAAGTATACCATATATGGAGATATCGCTGACGTCACACTTGGGAAAACGTCAAAAAACAGGGTAAATTCAGAACGGCTCGTCTGGAGGAAGTGTGAAGGAAGGCACGATCATTGTATTAATATCTCCACCATTCCTTCATGGTTTGATTTTAAAATGTTGAGACTTTTGTAGATCCCAAATACATAAAAGTAAGCACCACTAGGTAAGAAAAATTGGTTTTGCATTATAGGTCCCCTTTAAGTCATTCATCATCTTAAAGATGAACCTGCTGGAAAGATGATTAGTATAATACTTTTTCTTCTGACACAAATATGTAGATTGTCGACGCAATCACGGAAGAGTTTCCATCTACATCGTCTGTCATATTGCAGGCATTGACTCCTTTTTTGCAGCCATTTGTGCATAATTGTGCCAGTTTGCGCATGTTTTTGACACAAAACAACGGCCGCAGAACATTTTTAGTACTGATAAATCAAATTGCGTGTGCTAAAGGATTATGTTTGCATCTCTTCCTCCTAGTTTAGTGGGCATTCCAATAATCAGAATATATTCTGTATACACAAAACTCAAAACCAGTGAAGTTGGCACTTTGTGTAAATGGTAAATAAAAACAGAATACACTGATTTGCAAATCCTTTTCAACTTATATTCAATTGAATAGACTGCAAAGACAAGATATTTAATGTTAGAACTGAGATTTTTGTTGTTGTTGCAAATAATCACTAACTTAGAATTTAATGGCAGCAACACATTGCAAAAAAGTGGGCACAGGGGCATTTTTACCATTGTGTTACATGGCCTTTCCTTTTAACAACACTCAGTAAATGTTTGGGAACTGAGGAGACCATATTTTGAAGCTTTTCAGGTGGACTTCTTTCCCATTCTTGCTTGATGTACAGCTTAAGTTGTTCAACAGTCTGGGGTCTCTGTTGTGGTATTTTAGGCTTCATATTGCACCACAGATTTTCAATGGGAGACATGTCTGGACTTCAGGCAGGCCAGTCTAGTACTCGCACTCTTTTACTATGAAGCCACGCTGTTGTAACAGGTGGATTGGCATTGTTTTGCTGAAATAAGCAGGGGCGTCCATGATAACGTTGTTTGGATGGCAACATATGTTGCTCCAAAACCTGTCAGGATGTGGACTGTGGCGTGTTTGTTTTCCCGAGATGCAAGATAACTTGCACCGGACATGGCGTGAGTGTAAGGACATCTTTTATTTGAACATTAACTACAAAATACAAACAAAAGGGTACAAACAAAAGGGTACAAACAAAAGGCGCACACAAAGGCGGAGAACCAACTTGACTAATGAAACAAAAACTAGCACTTGGGCAAAAAACTATGAACAATAAACAAAAACTTACTTGGAACGCAGGGAACTATGGCATAGATTTCAAAGGTAGCATGGAGGTACAGAAGTAGCATGGCATGAAGTGAGCAGAGTTAATGTCGCCAGGCTGACTTCCTGGCAACAATGGGCTTAAATAATAGTGACATAATTACAACAGAGTGCGTGTGTCCAAATGAGTCCGGTGCGTGAGTCCAAATGCATGACAGGTGAAACCAATGAGTAGTCATGGAAACAAAAACAATTGAGCGTAAACAGAAGCTAAAGAGTCCAACAACTAAACAAAACAAAACATGATCCAAAAGACATGACAAAACCTGTATGTACCTTTCAGCATTAATGGTACCTTCACATATGTGTAAGTTACCCATGCCTTGGGCACTTATACACCCCCATACCATCACAGATGCTGGCTATAGAACTTTGCGCCTATAACAATCCGGATAGTTATTTTCCTCTTTGTTCCGGAGCACACAACATCCACATTTTTCAAAAGCAATTTGAAATGTGAACTCGTCAGACTACAGAACACTTTTCAACTTTGTATCAGTCGGGCCCAGCGAAGCCGGCAGCGTTTCTGGGTGTTGTTGATAAATGGCCTTCGCTTTGCATTGTACAGTTTTAACCTGAACTTACAGGTGTAGCAATGCACTGTAGTTACTGAGAGTGGTTTTCTGAGCTCGTGTGGTGATATCCTTTACACACTGATGTCGCTTTTTGATGCAGTATCGCCTGAGGGATCGAAGGTCTGTAATATCATCGCTTACGTGCAGTTATTTCTCCAGATTCTCTGAACCTTTTGATGATATTACGGACCGTAGATGGTGAAATCCCTAAATTGCTGTTGTTCCAAATAAGTGTTTGATGAGCATTCCTCAACGTTCTCAGTCTTTTTTGCTACTTGTGCCAGCTTTTTTGAAACATGTTGCAGGCATCAAATTCCAAATGAGGTAATGTTTGCAAAAAATAACAAAGTTTTTCATTTAGAACGTTAAGTATCTTGTCTTTGCAGTCTATTCAATTGAATATAGGTTGAAAAGGGTTTGCAAATCATTGTTTTCTGTTTTAATTTAGGATTTACAGAACATTTTGTACATAAAGACAGACACATTAAATCAATTGTGCTTCCTATTTTGCTCATAGAAGAAATGTAGTCCTCTGTGTGTGAGATTGGTGGATCAATTTTGCATGAAATAGCACATTTTCATGTGTTTTGATACACACTGAGCTACATAAAACATATGCCGCCTCTGGGATTGCCAACAAAAAACAAAATACCACTTTGATCCTATCCAACAATATACTGTCTGTAAAATACAACATCTGGACAGCAAAACAAAGTTCAGACCGAATGTTTGACTCTGCATGAGGCCGGTGTCGATGCGCGACTCTCTGACTCATGGTGTTGCCCACATTGGGGGAGGCGGCGAGCGTGAGAGATAGAGAGAAAAACCAAGGGCTTTCATACTGAGAGTGGGATGCAATGTTTTTCCCCCTGCTGACTGAAAGGTTGTCTGGCTGTGTCAGTGCAAATTGGACATAGTGTTTATTGGAATAGTTTTTCATACATTTTTAAACTCACTCGGCACAATATTTTATTTACAATGTGCTTATTCGTATTGGCATAGTTTGCAGCTGTGTAGAGCTACTGTGGGGTCCAATCAATGTTAGTTACTTCTCAGTGCTGTCACCAAAATAACTGCATTATTCTAACACATTAATGCAGTGGTTCTCAATTATTTTCTGTTATGCCCCCCCCAAGGAAGAAGAACATATTCAGTCTACTGCGACTATAAATAGTATTTGTCTATAGAATTGTTAAAAGTTCACCTCTGCATAACATTGTATTCTTAATACCCTTATTTAAAAGATACCTAATATAATAACTTTAACATTGCTGTTTAGTTTGTATAAGAACATATTTAAAAAAGTTAAAGTACCACTGATAGTCACACACACACATTAGGTGTGGTGAAATTACCCTCTGCATTTGACCCATCCCCTTGTTCCACCCCTTGGGAGGTGAGGGGAGCAGTGAGCAGCAGCCTTGGCCGCGCTCGGGAATCATTTTGGTGATTTAGCCCCCAATTCCACCCCTTGATGCTGAAATTCAAAACATTTATTAAATCCTTATCTACTCTATAAACATTTTTTGCACCAATGGATACTAAACAAATACATTAAATAAACTCAATAAACAATAAGTTACAATTGATCAGAAGCATTAAGTCAGGTGCAAAATATATGAAACACTTACAAAACATACATGAATAAAACAATGTGTGCTGATATATTTTTTTATCAATAGAAATAAGGATTACTGCTACAATGAGCATGTTTTGTCGTGCACAGCTTTTTGAACAGGCTTGAAGCATGATACTGCATGATACTGGTAAAGCATGTTACCCGGGGTCACATGCAGACCCCTTTTGGCATTACATCGGGCCCCCACTGAGGGGCCAGCCCCAATATTTGAGAAGAACTGCATTAATGAGACATTTCGTGGGTGATGTGGAATGACAACACGGGATACGCAATGCTAACAACAAGAAATTCTAATGACTATATAATTGCTGGGATGTTACTGACAACACGTCCGGCTCACGTCCCGCCCAATGAATACTGGTGGTGGTCAAGCTAGCACTGTTTTTATTTGGTACTAAGCGCCATTTAGCTTTTCTTGAAGAAAAATACCCTATGATTGTGTTGTTTTGGCGTGTACGAACCGTTCAAATCGCAGAAAGGGTGAACGTTTCATCAAAGTTCCTCCAGAGGTTATCGAAAAGTGCAAGATTTGTGGAAACGATGACGAGAAAATCGTGCAGCTCACACTCTAGTCCAAGGGAGCGGAGTTGAACAATGCATGAGTTTGCAGTGATCACTTCATTAAAGGTTTGTTTGATATACTTTTAATGGGTAATAATTTCCATTTAAAGGTGCCATATGTAGTAAAGTGGCCGGAAATGGTACTGCAATCACGGTCAAAACTGTGCAGTCCCCTCCCACTCTCCATTGCCAGATACGCAGCCGCATCCGAATCCTACTCCAAGGAACTTCAAATGGTAATCGTCGAGTCCTACGCTGTAGGTTACTCTTGTTTATGCTTCTTGCAAGATGGTTTACTAAGTAATTATGCCACATTTTACAGATGTCGATTAGACAAATGTATTTGTAAAGTTGCGCAGCAATATTTTTGTCGGGAGTCGGGGGACAGATTGTTGGCATTACCCTGCTAAAATGTCTAGTTTGACCGCACGGACCATCATCGAAATAATTATATATAATAATATATAATGTCAGAATAATTGTATCTAAGTTATCACAAAACTTTGTGTTTCAATGAATACCCGGCGAGCAGATAAAAGCTGTCTTTGATCTTACCAATCAAAAGGCTTGTAAAACTCCACTGTGTAGGATGGGAAGCGACATGAAGGTGTCAGTTTCTTTGATGTATTGTAATCCACAGGAAGATTTTGGGAAGTGAAGTGAAGTGAATTATATTTATATAGCGCTTCTCTCTAGTGACTCAAAGCGCTTTACAAAGCTACAAAGCGGAGAGAAAGCAGGGCCTGACCCCCCCCGGGCACCTTTTCTTTGAACTGTTTTTTGACCAAAGGCAGCAGCTGTTTACGACCCCCTTCCTTTAGAAACCGCTGTTGCCATGTAATCAGGGAAAGTCCAAATAAAAGAGGAGGCGTACAATCTTTCGTCAGAGCGTGGTGGGAGACTGTAACAGAGTACAGCCCAGACGTTTCTCCTCAATTGAGCTAAATTGAATTCTGTCTCTGTTTAATTCCTTGCTTCATTGTCTGTTTAAGAGATGTCATCAGTGTTTGAACCTGACATATAATATATTATTTGATATATATTATACTTTGATGGCAAGCCAACAGTAAAATTACCGCCACATTATGTTCAGCATAACCCCATGTTGCATCCAACCTGACACTGCATTCTCTTCCATGTACGCACATCACCATCTTTCAGTGCAGAGTGCAATTCTATGAGCTAACCCACGTTACGCATAAAACATATAGCCTACTACCATGTCAATACACAAAGTAGAACATCATTACATGTGATGCATTATATTGTGCCAAGCAAACACCACCTCATATGTGTCTGATGCACATACAGTACCAGAAACCGCAATTAGCCATGCTAATGTTGGAACACATTTCCTCAGTGTATCAGCATATGGAGAAGGAAATAGGCACTGACACTACCCATATCTACATAGGTTTTATTTGTCCTAAATATTTCCCTGTCAGTTGGATGAAGTTTGGCCAGCGCCGTTTTGTCCTTCTAATGTTGGCAGTCCTTGAACTCACCGTAGTTTGTTTACATGTAGTCAAGTCAAGTCAAGTCAACTTTATTTATATAGCACATTTTCAACAACTGTTTAGGTTGCACCAAAGTGCTTTACAGGTTAAAAAAAGCATGGAGCAAACAAAAAACAAACAAACAAAAAAAAAAAAAAAAAACCAACAACAAAAAAAAAAAAAAAAAAAAAAAAAAAAAAAAAAAAAAAAAAAAAAAAAAAACAACTAAGCAAAACAAAAAACAAACAAACAAAGAACATAAACAATGAGTGTGCTAAACAAGACAATGCAAATGCAATACGGTAAAAGGGGTCGAATAAAAAGTTTAAAAAAAAAAAAAAAAAAAAAAAAAATTTGCAGAAAAAAAAAATAATAATAATAAAAGTGCTACAAATTGAAAAATACAACTAAAGCGAAGGGGTGGGAGGGGGGGGGGGGACTAGAAATGGTGGCCTAGTGGGCGGACTCAGCTCGGGTCAAAGGCCAGCGAGAAGAGGTAGGTTTTAAGGAGGGTTTTGAAGACCCCCAGGCTCCGGGCTGACCTAATGTGGAGGGGAAGGCTGTTCCAGAGCTTAGGGGCGGCAACGGAAAAGGCTCTGTCCCCTCTGGTCTTTAGCCTGGATCTGGGGACCGCCAAAAGCATTTGGTCAGCTGACCTCAAGGCTCTAGACGAGGTATGATGATGCAGCAGCTCGGTCAAGTATTGTGGGGCCAGACCATTTAGGGATTTAAAAACAATTAAAAGTAATTTAAAATCAATGCGGTGACGGACAGGGAGCCAGTGGAGTGAGGCCAGCACTGGGGTGATGTGCTCGCGTTTTTTGGTACTGGTGAGGAGACGGGCAGCCGCGTTTTGCACAAGCTGCAAACGGCGGAGTGATGCCTGATCAATGCCAGCGTACAGTGAGTTATTGTTGTCTAGCCGGTGTGTGATGAAGGCGTGGATAGCAGTCTCCAGGTCGCTCTGGGAGAGATAGGCCTTGGTCTTTTGCTAGGGTTCTGAGATGGTAAAAGCTGGTACTAACCACTGAGCTGACCTGTTTGGTGAATTTGAAGGCACTATCAAAGATCACACCGAGATTTCTCACGGAGGACCGGATGTTTACACCCAGAGGACCAAGAGCACTGACAGACGAGACTGGAGATGTATCGCCGAAGATGATTATCTCGGTCTTGCTCTCATTAAGGTTGAGGAAGTTAGCACTCATCCATGCTTTAATGTCAGTCAGACAGTCAAGCAGTGGTTGAAGTGCGACCTGTCCTGTGGCCTTAAGAGGTAAATAGATCTGAACATCATCGGCATAACAGTGGAATGGGACATTGTGCTTGACCAGGATTTCACCTAAAGGTAGAATGTACAGTAGGAAGAGTATGGGACCCAGGATTGACCCCTGAGGAACACCACAGGTAAGGGGGGCCACCGAGGAGAGAAAGTCTCCTAGCTGCACAGAGAAACTCCGGTCAGTTAGGTAGGACTGAAACCAGCTTAGGGCTACACCTGAGATGCCCACGTACTGCCTCGGTCGTGACAGTACAACTTTATCTGTCGCTGCCACGGAAAGATGTGTTTTATGCCACTCCTTCTTTGTCTCATTTTGTCCGCCAAACTTTTTATGCTGTGCACAAAGGTGAGCTTTGTTGATTGACTTGTGTGGAGTGCTAATGATCCATGCTAACAGGCGCGGTTGGGAGAGTGGCCGTGCCAGTAATCTGAGGGTTTCTGGTTCGATCCCCAGCTTCTACCAACCTAGTCACGTCCCTTGTGTCTTTGAGCAAGACACTTCACCCTTGCTCCTGATGGGTCATGGTTAGCGCCTTGCATGGCAGCTCCCGCCATCAGTGTGTGAATGTATGTGTGAGTGGGTGAATGTCGAAATAGAGTCAAAGCGCTTTGATACCTTGAAGGTAGAAAAGTGCTATACAGGTATAACCCATTTACCATTTAGGCTAGCTGTGTGTACATATTGCATCATTATGCCTCATTTGTGGGTATATTTGAGCTCATTTAATGTCGTTTACTTATGTCCTCTGTGTATTTAATTTATATTTGCATGTCTCAGGACACATTATCTGTATGTAATATTGATATTTAATTCCCAAGCGCATCCACCGCTGCTGCTCACTGCTCCCCTCACCTCCGAGGCGGTGGAACAAGGGGATGGGTCAAACACAGAGAGTTATTTCACCACACCTTGTGTGTGTGTGACTATCAGTGGTACTTTAACTTTATTGGCTGCATTTTTGATTGTGTGCCATGTTGTTCCAGACCACAGCAAACATTACCCAGCTTGCAAAGATTGTTATACATCCATTAGAAGAAGACAGCCTGTCCTTTTGTTGGGCACACACATCTATAACTGTGATAGTTTTAAGGAGTTATCTCACACTCTGAGACACTTACAGTACTTAATGTGTTGCCTTCACTATACAACTAATATAAGGCTTTTAACTTTTTTTGGCTCCAGACACATTTTTTTTTTGTATTTTTTTGTCCAACTTCAACATGTTAGTTTGCCGACCCCTGCACTAATGGTATTTGGGTTCTATCTAGTGGTACCCCAAATAATTACTTGATTAAAGTACAGTATGTTTCTAACACTCTACAGCAGTGGTTCCCAAACTTTTTGTAACTGCGGACCGGTCAACGCTCGAAAATGTGTCCCACTGACCGGGGGGTGGGGGGGTTTGATTTATTTATTTTTTTGTCATAAAAAAATACAATCATGTGTGCTTACGGACTGTATCCCTGCAGACTGTATTGATCTATATTTATATATAATGTATGAACCAGAAATATTAATAACAGAATGATTTAATAAAAAATAAATAATTTGTATTTATTTTTTTTATTTTATTTTTTCATTTCTTGTGCGGCCCGGTACCAATCGATCCACGGACCGGCACCGGGCCACGGCCCGGTGGTTGTGGACCACTGCTCTACAGTGTTACAGTTCAAACAGTGTGTAATGTTACAGTGGCCAAAATATTAAATATTATTGATAAATAAAAATTCTGCCTTGTTTTAAAGGAATATTTAGGCCTACTACGCTGCTGTATATTAATGTTGGTCATTATGGTGGTACTTGGAGTGCCAGGTTTTTTCTCAGGTAAAAGTTTCAGAAATAACTGTTCTATTTCATAGTATCTTGTTACTTTTGTCAAGCCTTGCCGTGCTGACATCTCAGTGGTTGGATTTATAACGAGTTGGTAGAAGTTGGAGTGCAGGACAAACTTTTATAATAAACCTTAGTCTCATTGAAGGTGTTAGCTCCTTAATACGTTGCCTGGAACGTGTCAACTCTGTCAGGCTCCCAAGGTAACCATAGAGCTCTATACTGAAGAGTGGTGCTCCTTGTCAGGGGCGCCGCTAGGGATTTTGGGCCCCATGAAAATAATCTTTACAGGGCCCCCAACACAGCGGCAACATTTTTTGATGCTATTTTACATACAATGATGCATTTTAATGGTATTTTTGAGTAATGGTATTTTCTGCTGCTGCTGCACTTGACTCTGTTCAGAATGAGGCATCATTTTGACAGAGGGGAGATCAACTATTATTGAATAAGAACAGCTTGATAAATGTTTGACTGGATTGATTATTTAACTAATATAGCAGTAAAATGTAAAAATCCAGAGTTTTCTTGAGCTAACATGGTGAGAAAAGTGAGCTAGCTTATTACCACAGACAGGGACAAAGTTAATATGCATAACTTTCCACCACAACTAACAAACCCACCTTTTTTTTTGAAATATTGGGTGACATATTGTCGACCCTTCAACTCCTTCTCCTCTCTTATATTCTTTTCCTTTCTTTTTTTGCTGCCTGATTTTGAGGCATACTGCTGTCTCCTCCGCTTTGCCCGCTGTGGCGCTGTCTGTCTGTGACGAATCGCTGTGCTCTACCTGCAGCTGATCCAGTCGGACTGAACCATTTTACGTAAATAGAGGGGGGGGGGGGGGGGGGGGGCTGCAGGTGTTGATGCTTCCAAAACAAATAAAGGTATTGTTACCAGGACATGGAAAATAAAACATGTGTGATTATATGTTAGTTAATAACTTAGTGTCATTATTTTTTCTGTATTATAATTTCATCATCATTAGGGGCCTCTCTGGGCCCCCCTCCATCATGGGCCCCTAGAATCCGTCTCCTTTACCCCCCCCTTTTCAGCGCCCCTGCTCCTTGTCATTCTATCACGTTATCTTCTTGTCATGTTCTGACTGTACATTAGCTTACACTCTCTCAGGCAAGCGACTTGCTCCGAATGAACTTCAACAGCGCATTTACAATCGACTCACTTTCTTATGTTTTGTAAAGACTTTTTACAAACCCCGTTTCCATAGGAGTTGGGAAATTGTGTTAGATGTAAATATAAACGGAATACAATGATTTGCAAATCCTTTTCAACCCATATTCAATTGAATGCACTACAAAGACAAGATATTTGATGTTCAGACTCATAAACTTTTTTTTTTTTTTGCAAATAATAATTAACTTACAATTTCATGGCTGCAACACATGCCAAATTAGTTGGGAAAGGGCATGTCCACCACTGTGTTACATGGCCTTTCCTTTTAACAACACTCAGTAAACATTTGGGAACTGAGGAGACACATTTTTTAAGCTTCTCAGGTGGAATTCTTTCCCATTCTTGCTTGATGTACAGCTTAAGTTGTTCAACAGTCCGGGGTCTCCGTTGTGGTATTTTAGGCTTCATAATGCGCCACACATTTTCAATGGGAGACAGGTCTGGACTACAGGCAAGCCAGTCTAGTACCCGCACTCTTTTACTATGAAGCCATGTTGATGCAACACGTAGCTTGGCATTGTTTTGCTGAAATTAGCAGGGGCGTCCATGGTAACGTTGCTTGGATGGCAACATATGTTGCTCCAAAACCTGTATGTACCTTTTATCATTAATGGCGCCTTCACAAATGTGTAAGTTACCCATGTCTTGTGCACTAATACACCCCCATACCATCACAGATGCTGGCTTTTCAACTTTGCGCCTATAACAATCCGGATGGTTCTTTTCCTCTTTGGTCCGGAGGACACGACGTCCACAGTTTCCAAAAACAATTTGAAATGTGGACTCGTCAGACCAGAGAACACTTTTCCACTTTGTATCAGTCCATCTTAGATGAGCTCAGGCCCAGTGAAGCCGACAGCGTTTCTGGGTGTTGTTGATAAACGGTTTTTGCCTTGCAAAGGAGAGTTTTAACTTGCACTTACAGATGTAGCGACCAACTGTAGTTACTGACAGTGGGTTTCTGAAGTGTTCCTGAGCCCATGTGGTGATATCCTTTACACACTGATGTCGCTTGTTGATGCAGTACAGCCTGAGGGGATCGAAGGTCACGGGCTTAGCTGCTTACGTGCAGTGATTTCTCCAGATTCTCTGAACCCTTTGATGATATTACGGACCGTAGATGGTGAAATCCCTAAATTCCTAGCAATAGCTGGTTGAGAAAGGTTTTTCTTAAACTGTTCAACAATTTGCTCACGCATTTGTTGACAAAGTGGTGACCCTCGCCCCATCCTTGTTTGTGAATGACTGAGCATTTCATGGAATCTACTTTTATACCCAATCATGGCACCCACCTGTTCCCAATTTGCCTGTTCACCTGTGGGATGTTCCAAATAAGTGTTTGATGAGCATTCCTCAACTTTATCAGTATTTATTGCCACCTTCCCCAACTTCTTTGTCACGTGTTGCTGGCATCAAATTCTAAAGTTAATGATTATTTGCACAAGAAAAAAAAGTTTATCAGTTTGAACATCAAATATGTTGTCTTTGTAGCATATTCAACTGAATATGGGTTGAAAATGATTTGTAAATTTATAAACCGCCTCAGGAAGGGGAAGCGGTGCACTGTCAACACAGTGTATGGTGAGGATGGTGTTCTGCTGACCTCGACTGCGGATGTTGTGGATCGGTGGAGGGAATACTTCGAAGACCTCCTCAATCCCACCAACACGTCTTCCTATGAGGAAGCAGTGCCTGGGGAATCTGTGGTGGGCTCTCCTATTTCTGGGGCTGAGGTTGCTGAGGTAGTTAAAAAGCTCCTCGGTGGCAAGGCCCCGGGGGTAGATGAGATCCGCCCGGAGTTTCTTAAGGCTCTGGATGCTGTGGGGCTGTCTTGGTTGACAAGACTCTGCAGCATTGCGTGGACATCGGGGGCGGTACCTCTGGATTGATAGACCAGGGTGGTGGTTCCTCTCTTTAAGAAGGGGAACCGGAGGGTGTGTTCTAACTATCGTGGGATCACACTCCTCAGCCTTCCGAGTAAGGTCTATTCAGGTGTACTGAAGAGGAGGCTACGCCGGATAGTCGAACCTCGGTTTCAGGAGGAACAGTGTGGTTTTCGTCCTGGTTGTAGAACTGTGGACCAGCTCTATACTCTCGGCAGGGTCCTTGAGGGTGCATGGGAGTTTGCCCAACCAGTCTACATGTGCTTTGTGGACTTGGAGAAGGCATTCGACTGTGTCCCTCGGGAAGTCCTGTGGGGAGTGCTCAGAGAGTATGGGGTATCGGACTGTCTGATTGTGGCGGTCCGCTCCCTGTATGATCAGTGTCAGAGCTTGGTCCGCATTGCCGGCAGTAAGTCGGACACGTTTCCAGTGAGGGTTGGACTCCGCCAAGGCTGCCTTTTGTCACCGATTCTGTTCATAACTTTTATGGACAGAATTTCTAGGCGCAGTCAAGGCGTTGAGGGGATCCGGTTTGGTGGCTGCAGGATTAGGTCTCTGCTTTTTGCAGATGATGTGGTCCTGATGGCTTCATCTGGCCAGGAACTTCAGCTCTCACTGGATCGGTTCGCAGCTGAGTGTGAAGCGACTGGGATGAGAATCAGCACCTCCAAGTCTGAGTCCATGGTTCTCGCCCGGAAAAGGGTGGAGTGCCATCTCCGGGTTGCGGAGGAGACCCTGCCCCAAGTGGAGGAGTTCAAGTACCTCGGAGTCTTGTTCACAAGTGAGGGAAGAGTGGATCGTGAGATCGACAGGCGGATCGGTGCGGCGTCTTCAGTAATGCGGACGCTGTATCTATCCGTTGTGGTGAAGAAGGAGCTGAAAGCTGAAAGCTCTCAATTTACCGGTCGATCTACGTTCCCATCCTCACCTATGGTCATGAACTTTGGGTTATTTCCGAAAGGACAAGATCACGGGTACAAGCGGCCAAAATGAGTTTCCTCCGCCGGGTGGCGGGGCTCTCCCTTAGAGATAGGGTGAAAAGCTCTGCCATCCGGGGGGAGCTCAAAGTAAAGCCGCTGCTCCTCCACATTGAGAGGAGCCAGATGAGGTGGTTCGGGCATCTGGTCAGGATGCCACGTCCGACCGGTAGGAGGCCACGGGGAAGACCCAGGACACGTTGGGAAGACTATGTCTCCCGGCTGGCCTGG
The DNA here is from genome assembly GCF_033978785.1 of Entelurus aequoreus. Taxonomy (NCBI): domain Eukaryota; kingdom Metazoa; phylum Chordata; class Actinopteri; order Syngnathiformes; family Syngnathidae; genus Entelurus; species Entelurus aequoreus. The sequence goes on from NC_084732.1 coordinate 66,217,657, forward strand.
GAACGCCTCGGGATCCCCCGGGAAGAGCTGGACGAAGTGGCTGGGGAGAGGGAAGTCTGGTCTTCCCTGCTTAGGCTGCTGCCCCCGCGACCCGACCTCGGATAAGCGGAAGAAGATGGATGGATGGATGTATCCCAAAAAAAATTAGTTCACCTTCTTCTTTTTCCTTTTCCTACTGCAAACCTCGTTGTCCGCTCAAGCTGCCTTTCTTTTCTGCTGAAACTTTACTCACTATTTCGCAATGTCTTTTTTTGTATACATATATTTTTTGACTCATAAGATTATTGAATTTATTGACTTTATTTTTTGGCAACTGTCTCTGCTTCCAGGACCCAATCCAAATTCCAGATAGTATAGTTCATAAGGAATAAGCCCAATATTTTTGGTATATTTTTGTATCTATTAGGGATGTGAATCTTACAATGACTCACGATATGATTCGATTCGGTTCCGATTCTTGGGATGACAATTTAAATCAGAATCGATTCTTGACTCAACACATTTCTTGCAATATATTGTTTATAGGGCTGTCAAAATATGTCTTTTTTTAAATCAGAATAATCACATGTCGGATTAATCATCATTATTCACAAATAATTACTTGCTTGCATTTTTTAATAATTAATAATTATTAATAAGGGTGTCAAAGGTAACGTGATAGTAACACGTTAACCATAAGTTCCAATAATGACACTAATTTTTCAACGGGCGATTAACAAACACATGTCCTTTTTGACCCTCAGGCCACTCCGTAGAGAGGGGAAACTTGGCTGAGTTCACTTGTAACTGATGAGCCAAAAGCGGGAAAATAGCGAGCAGAAATGGAAAAAGAAAAGGGTAGCTTTTGGAAATATCAGGTCCAAAGCCATGGCCAAGTTCTTCTCCCGACAAGAAAGGACTATTTTTTGCTGTGGGACGACATCACTGCAGGAAATGCCTGCTCTGCGCGCCGATCAGAGGTGGGTGAACGCATATTTTCCGTGTTTACAGTTAAGGTGCATTGATAATATCAAATGGAGACAGTTAAACTAACTGCATTAGCAAAATGGCATAAAAGCTCAATGGAAATTAAACACGGTAGGCAGCAAGTCGAAAAGGGACTTCTTTTATTGCAAACTGTCGGGTCTGACATCGAAACATGCCAAAACAGTTTCTCAAACCAATCACTTTTTTGGCTTCAAAATAAAAGCGGCACGTTATACATCCTGTTTAGTACATTAACAAAATAAAAATGTCTTATATTACGATCATGCTTTGTCGGAGATGTTTTGCAATGTTATTCTGTGATAGTTGTACCTAAAACATGCTAGTACATCAGTTGAGGAATATGAGAGTGGGGGACATTTTTGGCTAGCTGAAATATTGTGTAAATTATTTTTTAACATATTCCGGTTAAGTCCTTAATTACAGAATGTTTAGCATGCTGAATAGAGAAGGTTTTTTATTGTCTTGCAGTTATATGAATACCATTAACTTGTACAACATGCAATGAACAGAATGTCAGAAACATTTATTCAGGTAGAAATATCAAAAATTACATTTCCAAACATCTTCGACAGTCAAAGCCAGATCATAACAATCCACATTGAGACTGTTTGTGTTACTGTATCTAAACACGGAAGTGTACCTCCTCCTCTGGATGCAAGTGCTCCTGCAGCAGGAATACAAATTCAGTGTTTGTACAAAATACAAAATCTGGCACTGCAGGCAAATTTTTTGTTATTGTCATTAAAAACGTAGTTATGTCCTTTTTTGTGTTGTGCTGTTTAAAAAATGTTTAAACACATGTTATTAAAGCAAATTAATTGTCCATTCATGGTATTAAAACTTGAAAATGACTTGTCTAGAGCAGTGTTTGTCAACCTTTTTTGAGCAGAGGCACAGTTTTTTCATTGAAAATATCCGGAGGCACACCACCAGCAGAAATCTTTAAAAAAATGAAACTCAGTTGACAGTAAAAAGTTGTTGTCACAATTGTTGGATATGACTTTAAACCATAACCAACCATGCATCACTGTAGCTCTTGTCTCAAAGTAGGTCCACTGTCACGGCCTGTCACATCACGCCGTCACTTATTTGGAGTTTTTTGCCGTTTTCCTGTGTGTAGTGTTTTAGTTCTTGTCTCGCGCTCCTATTTGTGTGGCTTTTCCTGTTTTGTTGGTATTTTCCTGTAGCACTTTCATGTCTTCCTTAAAGGCCTACTGAAACCCACTACTACCGACCACGCAGTCTGATAGTTTATATATCAATGATGAAATCTTAACATTGAAACACATGCCAATACGGCCGGGTTAACTTATAAAGTGCAATTTTAAAATTCCTGCCACACTTCCGGTTGAAAATCTCCTTTGGATATGATTTATGCGCGTGACGTCATAAAATGCACGGAAGTGTTTGGGCCCTATTGGACACAATACACAAAGCTCTGTTTTCTTCGACAAAATTCCACAGTATTCTGGACATCTGTGTTGGTGAATCTTTTGCAATTTGTTTAATGAACAATGGAGGCTGCAAAGAAGAACGTTGTAGGTGGGATCGATCGGTGTCTTAGCGGCTAAGTACAACACTTACAGCAACACAACAAGGACTACTTACCCTGATAGAAGACGCCTAGCTGATGCTTGCCGCCAAACCCACGGATGAAGTCCTTCGTCGCGCCGTTGATCGCTGGAACGCAGGTGAGCACGGCTGTTGATGGGAAGATGAGGGCTGGCTGGCGTAGGTGGAGCGCTAATGTTTTATCATAGTTCTGTGAGTTCCGGTTGCTAAGTTGCTAAATTAGCCTTAGCGTCGTTAGCAACAGCATTGTTAAGCCTTACCAGGCTGAAAAATTTTAACCGTGTAGTTACATGTACATGGTTTAATAGTATTTTTGCTCTTCTGTCTATCCTTCCAGTCAGGGGTTTATTTATTTTGTTTCTATCTTCTTTTGAGAACGATGCTAGCACGTTAGCTCAGTAGCTAAGTGTGTCACCGATGTATTGTCTTGGAGATAAAAGTCACTTTAAATGTCCATTTCGCGTGCTCGACTCTCATTTTCAAGAGGATATATTATCCGAGGTGGTTTAAAATACAAATCCGTGATACACAATAGAAAAAGGAGAGAGTACATAGTTCTGTGAGTTCCGGTTGCTAAGTTGCTAAATTAGCCTTAGTGTCGTTAGCAACAGCATTGTTAAGCCTTACCAGGCTGAGAATTTTTAACCGTGTAGTTACATGTACATGGTTTAATAGTATTTTTGCTCTTCTGTCTATCCTTCCAGTCAGGGGTTTATTTATTTTGTTTCTATCTTCATTTGAGAACGATGCTAGCACGTTAGCGTAGTAGCTAAGTGTGTCACCGATGTATTGTCTTGGAGATAAAAGTCGCTTTAAATGTCCATTTCGCGTGCTCGACTCTCATTTTCAAGAGGATATAGTATCCGAGGTGGTTTAAAATACAAATCCGTGATCTACAATAGAAAAAGGAGAGAGTGTGGAATCCAATGAGCCAGCTTGTACCTAAGTTACGGTCAGAGAGAAAAAAGATACGTCCATCACTGCCTCTCAAGTCCTTCACTGTAACGTTCCTCATCTACGAATCTTTCATCCTCGCTCAAATTAATGGGGTAATCGTCACTTTATCGGTCCGAATCTCTCTCGCTCCATTGTAAACAATGGGGAATTGTGAGGAATACTAGCTCCTGTGACGTCACGCTACTTCCGGTACAGGCAAGGCTTTTTTTTATCAGCGAGCAAAAGTTGCGAACTTTATCGTCGATTTTCTCTACTAAATCCTTTCAGCAAAAATATGGCAATATCGCGAAATGATCAAGTATGACACATAGAATGGATCTGCTATTCCCGTTTAAATAAATAAAAATCATTTCAGTAGGCCTTTAAACGTTATTCCCTGCATCTGCTTTGTTTTAGCAATCAAGACTTTAACTTGTTGCTATCCTTCTTTGTGGGGACATTGTTGATTGTCATGTCATGTTCGGATGTACTTTGTGGACGCCGTCTGCTCCACAGTAAGTCTTTGCTGTCGTCCAGCATTCTGTTTTTGTTTACTTTGTAGCCAGTTAGGTTTTAGTTTTGTTCTGCATAGCTTTCTCTAAGCTTCAATGCCTTTTCTTAGGGGCACTCACCTTTTGTTTATTTTTGGTTTAAGCATTAGATACGACGACAAACCCTTGTCATCTCACACGTGTTCCTGACATCTACAAAGCAATTAACTACCAGCTGCCACCTACTGATATGGAAGACTATTACACGGTTACTCTGCCGAGGTCTAGACAGCAACGACACTCAACAACGGCACATAATTTGCAGATTATAATTACTGGTTGGCAAAAAATATTTTTAACCCAAATAGGTGAAATTACATAATCACCCACGGCACACAAGTCTGTATTTCACGGCACACTAGCACAGTGGTTAAAAAAGACTGGTCTAGAGTACACTTTTTGATTTTTTGATTAATTTTGAGTTAACTATGGACAAAGTGTGATTAATTGCGATTAAAAAATGTAATAAATTGACAGCCCTAATTATTCATTAAAAGACCCCAATATTTGCACACAAATGCAATTCTATTGTCAGAATGTCATGGAGGATCGTTTCTAAACATATTACATGAATGCCTGTCATTTATTGGCGCAACAGTGTTATTTAAGGTTCTTTCAGGCTGTATTTTGGAGTGAATATGGCCACACCACACACTCCTCACTCATTTTTTGTACTGACATACGCATTGACCTGATCACTGACTGCGTAGCGGTTAAGCTAAAACATCTTACACAGTCAAAATTAATTGCATGATTAATGTGATAATTTTTTTGCGATTAATCACATGCGTAAACACTGTTATTTTTACAGTACTACGTATTTGGTATATACATTTTAATAAAACCTTTCCAAACAGGTTACAGGCTAAAACACGTTCCTTTTGACTGCTGACATACAGTATGACGTATACTGTATGTGCAGCGAGTAAGAACAGAGATGGCCAAAAAACTTAAATTTAAAAATGTATTCCTCAAACAAAAAATTTAATAAAATACTTTGTTGATGAACTTTTGAAAGTTAAGAATTATAATTTTAATTTGTAGCTAAATACATTTCGTTTAACACCCCTAATATTCATCGACCCCTTGCTTTCCTGAGCATTTCGTCAATATTTTTATGAGTCACACACAAAAAGATTATCACTTTATAGCGGTAGAAAATGGATGGATGGATTATATATGATATATTGTATAAAACAATCACTTCACAATACGATACATTTCTACTCATCTGTGAATTCACATATTTATTTTAATGTGCAGAAGATGAGACACAATAATAAAGCTGTTTTCTTATTTTAAACATAGAAAAAATATACATGAAAATATATATATTTGTTTACAATGCACACACACATGCACACGCACACACTCCAGTGTGTCTGTATGTTGTGTTTGCATTTCAAGTCCAACATGAAAAGGCACTTCCACACCTATATATTTACCTTCTAAAAATAACATTATGACGTCAAACATCTCTTTTTTTTTTTTTCCAGTTGGTCAGATAACATTTGCCCCTCCCTTCCTCAAACACGCTCGATAACTATAGTGTGAAAAAAAAAAGAAGTAAAAGCATCAAAATGCTTCTCAGTCGACAATGTGCCTTTTTATTGTCACCCTGTATTGTTATATTGCATTCATTTCTACACATAAATGCCATCCAATAAGTTTGCCTAAATCGATTTTTTATTCTATTTTAGAGCATTGTTTCTGTTGCCATGGAGTGATACGGAGGCAGACATTTACTTATTAAAGCCACATACATGAAAGCACAAACATGTACACCGGTGCCACTAATTTACTCAATAAAGCCCAAAGTGAAGAAACACGTTTCAGATTATTGCCTTGATAAGTATTCATGGCACATAAAACTCTCTGCAGTGAGGCTTAGATATGAGTCATAGTCTGGAGTGGTAGGAGGGCACATTTACAGACTGACTTTTTATCGCCACTTTGCTGAAAACAAATACCTCCATCAACTTGACAAATGACTGAGCAATGATAATTAGGCTGTGACTAATGAAAGACAATATTTGGCTACTTGTACACATACCGTTCAGAGCTGAACGAGGACAGATTGAAATACAGACACCACACAGAATCTGAATTGTATTACGAGGTGTATCTTTTTCATTCACATTTTGAAAGATTTAACGTGTCTAACCCTTAATAAAACCTTCATAACTATACAGCGGTACAGTAAACACTCATTGATCACATTTAATTGGTTCCAAGCCTGACGGTGGTAAATGAATTGCCCATCCATCCATCCATCCATCCATCCATCTTCTTCTGCTTATCCGAGGTCGGGTCGCGGGGGCAGCAGCCTAAGCAGGGAAGCCCAGACGTCCCTCTCCCCAGCCACTTTGTCCAGCTCTTCCCGGGAATCCCGAGGCGTTCCCAGGCCAGCCGGGAGACATAGTCTTCCCAACGTGTCCTGGGTCTTCCCCATGACGGTTGGACATGCCCTAAACACCACCTCCCTAGGGAGGCGTTCGGGTGGCATCCTGACCAGATGCCCGAACCACCTCATCTGGCTCATCTCGATGTGGAGGAGCAGCAGCTTTACTTTGAGCTCCCCCCGGATGGCAGAGCTTCTCACCCTATCTCTAAGGGAGGGCCCCACCACCCGGCGGAGGAAACTCATTTCGGCCGCTTGTTCACGTGATCTTGTCCTTTCGGTCATAACCCAAAGCTCATAACCATAGGTGAGGATAGGAACGTAGATCGACCGGTAAATCGAGAGCTTTGTCTTCCGGCTCAGCTCCTTCTTCACCACAACGGATCGATACAGCGTCCGCATTATTGAAGATGCCGCACCGATCCACCTGTCGATCTCACGATCCACTCTTCCCTTACTCGTGAACAAGACTCCAAAGTACTTGAACTCCTCCACTTGGGGCAGGGTCTCTTCCGCAACCCGGAGATGGCACTCCACCCTTTTCCGGGCGAGGACCATGGACTCAGACTTGGAGGTGCTGATTCTCATCCCAGTCGCTTCACACTCAGCTGCGAACCGATCCAGTGAGAGCTGAAGATCCTGGCCAGATGAAGCCATCAGCACCACATCATCTGCAAAAAGAAGAGACCTAATCCTGCAGCCACCAAACTGGATCCCCTCAACGCCTTGACTGTGCTTAGAAATTCTGTCCATAAAAGTTATGAACAGAATCGGCGACGAAGGGCAGCCTCACTGGAAACATGTCCGACTTACTGCCGGCAATGCGGACCAAGCTCTGACACTGATCGTACAGGGAGCGGACAGCCACAATCAGACAGTCCGTTACCCCATGCTCTCTGAGCACTCCCCACAGGACTTCCCGAGGGACACGGTCGAATGCCTTCTCCAAGTCCACAAAGCACATGTAGACTGGTTGGGCAAACTCCCATGCACACTCAAGGACCCTGCCGAGAGTATAGAGCTGGTCCACAGTTCTACGACTAGGACGAAAACCACACTGTACAGTATTTTCCGGACCATAAGCCGCAGATATACAGTACAGGCCAAAAGTTTGGACACACCTTCTCCTCATTGAATGTGTTTTCTTTATTTTCATGACTATTTACATTGTAGATTGTCACTGAAGGCATCAAAACTATGAATGAACACATGTGGAGTTATGTACTTAACAAAAAAAAGGTGAAATAACTGAAAACATGTTTTATATTCCAATTTCTTCAAAATAACCGCCCTTTGCTCTCATTACTGCTTTGCACACTCTTGGCATTCTCTCGATGAGCTTCAAGACGTAACCACCTGAAATGGTTTTCCCTTCACTGGTGTGCTTGAAGCCCGTAGTCGATAAGTATCTTCTTTTTCTCTATCTTCTTGTTATGGGACATTCATCCTCAGCTGTTACCATTTCTAATATAAAGTAGTGTAAAGTTCTTACTTATATCTGTCAGTAAACTCGCCATGAAAGTGCTAAAACATACCGGTGTAGTGAGTTATTATTCACCCAAGGAACTTTAGTTATTAGAGTTCCGGTCGGACGGTTTTTCACGGGACACATTTCTGACCTTGTTGTTTCCGGGTGAGGAGATGCTGCTCCGTTATTGATTTAAGTAAAATCTGAATGTCATTAAAACAGTTAGCTCCATCTTTTGACTCTTGTTCCACACCCGTCCTTGCACGCTACACCGCTACAACAAAGATGACGGGGAGAACACGCTGCCGAAGGTGAGCCACATAAATAAGACCGCCCACAAAACGCCGCATCCGGAAGTGACTGTCAGAAAGAAACTTGAAGATGATCTGTAAAACACAGTGACGTGCGGTGAGGTTCATGGCTGGTGAGGCACTGACTTCATCACAGTCAGATTTACAAACATATGAACCCTAAAGAGTATCTTATTCACCATTTGATTGACAGCAGTTAACGGGTTATGTTTAAAAGCTCATACCAGCATTCTTTACACATAAAAACTGTAGCAGACAAAAAAGCACATTTAATAAAAGAAACGTTATTATGGTCTTACCTTTACTTATAAATGAAGTCCATGCGCCGCTCCTTCTGAACAAAAGCCTCGTTAACTTGTTTATAGAAGTCTTCCTTATCTTTCTTCAGTTTTAAAAGTCTCTCTGTCTCGAAGGAGATCACTGCCAGGGAAGAAAGTCGTCCTTGATCGGTCCTGTTCCTACTGTATGTTTTGATTCTTTTCAGTGCTGAGAATGACCGCTCCACCGATGCTGTAGTAGCTGGAACAGTGAGCACTAGCTGGAGTAACTTTGTTGCCTCAGGAACAGTTTGGATGAGGTCCTTCTGGGCCAAAAAGCTGAGAAGCTGTCCAGGAGATTTACATTTATCCCTCACCGTTTGTGAGCTATACAGTCCAACAAGATCCGCCTTTAGTTGCACAAAGTCAAAGAATCTGGCATATTTTGACAGGCTCTGCAGTTTTGTGTCATCAAAATGTTTTGACATTTCACTGAATTTTGAACAATCAACCAAACCGAGGAAAGCCAGCTCACCAAAATGATCAAACCTAGCCTTCATTTGATAGCTTATGTCATCCAGAATGTTACAGAACACTCGTTTTTGTTCAAATCTAATTGACTGTCTGCCTCCACTCTCTGCCAGGCCAAGTGCGCTGCATTTCTTCTCAAATCGGTCACAGAAACTTTTGAACTCCAGTCTCATGCGCTCGAGAGCTGCAATGGTGTCGCGGATGCGTGCAAGACAATATTCAATGTCCAGTTGAAGTCTGAAGCAAACCTTTTAGCTCCAGCGTTGGTCTTCCTTTAATTATTACCTCCTGCTTCGATTGAAAGTCCAGTTTAGAAAACTGTTTTATTTTAGATATGTAATCCTCCATGTTAAAAGTCCAGGCGAGAGGAAAAAATAATCGATCGCTGCCGCTGCACTTGACTTGCTAACTGTAGCTTGTTGTCACTTATTCTGCAGGCGAGTAGTCGCAAGAATGATCCCTGGGATCACTAGCGCCCTCTACCACCATGAGGCAGGAGAACAGCGTGCCTCACCCAGTGTGTCTTCGCAGCCGTTTTATGATTGCTCAGCACAAGAAATACGTTACACACATACAGTTGTTGACAAAATACACTGTACATTATATACCTCAGCTAACTAAACTATGGAAATGTATAATATAATTCATATAGCAATACGGTCTCACTGAACAGCAGGCCAGCAGTTAGCCGAGTCATTGCGCAATCCATGGTGAGGCTCAACTGGCTGGTGACTCACCACAAGTCTCTTCTCAGTATTTGAACGGAAAATGTGAAAATTCAGCGATTTTGAATAAAAATAATCTAAAACTGGTGAAGTTAAATGGAAAATAACTTTATAGTATAATCAATGGATACATATAACAATTGAATACATTTTTTATTTTTTACATTGTTTTTCTTTCCATGATGGCACGTGAGGCACTGCCTCACCTGCCTCCCCTGACTTCATGTCAAAATGTTGCATAGATTATGTTTACTAAAACATAATCTATGCAACATTTTGACCAAAGAACCACCATTACATGTTATGTAGACCACAAAGAAGTGTTTTCATTTAGAAAAAAAAAAATATATATATGACTCCTTTAACCCTATAATCCTTATATATGAAAAAAGATAAAAAATAGACCATTCGTCGGCAGTGGGACTTATAATCCGGTGCGCCCTATGGTCCGGAAAACATACTACCGGTAAGAGGCCACGGGGAAGACCCAGGACACGTTGGGAAGACTATGTCTCCCGGTTGGCCTGGCAACTCCTCGGGATCCCCGAGGAGGAGCTGGACGAAGTGACTGGGCAGAGGGAAGTCTGGGCTTCCCTGCTTAGGCTGCTGCCCCCGCGACCGACCTCGGATAAGCGGAAGAAGATGGATGGATGGATGGATGGCATCCCACCATTAGTTGGCCTAGCAAATGTGAACATGTAAAATACGCCCAAAACGTACGGTTTTACTCGCTAGCATTATCTTATAACCACATTTTGACACAACTTAGTTTTCTCAGTGCTGAGAAAAAGAGGATAAAATGTATTAAAATTAAAGAACAACATCTTCATAAACATGACAGAGCGTTTAGCTAGCTAACTCGGGGAAGCACTTTGTGCGTAGCACTGGCTGTTTGCACCATACTGAATCAGAATGAGTTTAACGCCAGCCAAGAACGTTAAAATAATATTTGACTTGTATCCATGAAATTATGAAAAAGCTGCTGACGGTGTGGTTGACGGAGAAGCAGCTGGAAAGCGATATCATAGCAGTCCAGTTTCCTAGATAAATGATGTACGTGATTATGTTACTTCATAAAACGACTATAGTTGTTTGTAGCACATTCTATTGTATGCAATAATAGTTTTAAAAGTTTTATTTTTATTTTTAAGAGGCATGGTACATGTTAAAATTGTGCTTTTTGAGGAAGGGGGGAGGGCAAACACTAATTACATTGTTTTCAATTTTGTTTCAATGAGACGTTGCTTCGAGATACAAGTGTTTTGAGTTAAGAGCTTTATCATGAAACCAATTAAGCTCGTAAGTTGCTGTAGTAATCTTTACACTGAGCCAATCAGTGGCCACGCTCTGAACCACGCCCACTAATTGGTGTGGTCTCATTACATGCCTAATGATATATTTCGTTCAATAAGCCATTTTCAGCTTGAACTTGCTTAATCTAGGCCCAAAATATGTAGAATAAACTTAATTTAAAAAAATTAATACAAAACTTTGACAAGACTAACAACAGAACTTCGGTTTTCGAATGCCTCACTTTTTAAATAATTATTTTTGGTAATAAAAATTTCAGCCAAAATGTTGCCTTGTTTTTTTTTGTATGCAAACATTCCTTCTAACAAACTATCCACTTGCCCGCTAAATTGAGTGCCAAACAATGAATCCCATGCGTTGATGTCTCAGTCTCTGAGATTTTTGAATGCGACTGCAAAATAAGCCACCGTGGGGCCAAAGAAAGTTTCAGGGGCCAGCAGTTTGACAAAGAAGGTGAACTCAAGAAATAACTTGTTGCAAAGTACAGGGAACAGTACCCCAGTGTTCCCGTCTTTGCCAGCAAAAGCCTTTAAAAAAAAGGTTAAAGTGATGATAAATATTTTTGCATTGTTTTCTGCATGTAAAACTCTCCGTACAGTTTTGTGTTCATATTTCTGTAATGTCTGGATTTACATCATTTCCAATTTAATCGGATGCTTTGTTTTTTGTACTAGCCTTTTTCCACCACTGGTAGGATTCGTCCTTAGCAGCCAATTTTAACTGTTGGCGGTACTTTCCATGCATGGTCTATGTTCCTCTTGATCTAACTTTTGGGGGTTTCTACTTAGTGAGGTATTGGCTTAGCAGTTCATAAATGGTGGCCATTTGGATGTACTCTTGGATTTCAGTGGCTTCTCTTTCAATCCTTTGCCAGTTTATTATGCCAGTGGAGTATCAGATGATAGGCAGTATGTACACACTGATGGCTTGGCTCTTCTTCCAACGTTTGAGCTGACTTTTCATGACCTCACTCAGTCAAATAAATTGTTAATCGTTCAGCGGTAATGAGTAGCAGCTGCATATATTGCAATTATATGACAAAATACATGAATACAGTTAACTGTACACAGTATAAGTGTGCACAAAATCTATTAAAAGATGTTCACCAAAAGATGCTTCTTCTCTGGCAAAAAGACCAAGCACCTTGTGCAACCTGAACAATTTTGTTATGACTTTCAAGGTTTGGTGAGCGTTGCTTGCAGAGTGTCCCCAAGGATGCAGAGAATGGCAGGCGGATTGCAAGTGAAACTAGATGTAATTGTCTCAAGAAGCAGGTGCAACATACAGGTACAGCGCTCCAAGCAACAGTCTACAAAGTAAAACAATCTAGCAATGAAAGAGGGAACTAGGATTAATTAACAATGTGCATCAGGCGTGCTGGTAAGGCATGGAACAGAAAGTAAAGGTGCTTCAAAACACACAGACCAAACAGGAAATACTGATTGAGCACCACGACAGGAAGTGATTTTAACGCAGGAAGTTGATAGCAAAACAACAATGTTAAAGAAGGATCTTGACAATGACTGCGTGTTTCAAATTCAACCTCTCATGGACTAATCTGATCCAGACATGCAGCACGTCAATTGAGCGGGTAAGTGCACAGACATATTAGGGGGCAAGCGCCCAAGCTAAAAAAAGGTCGCCCATCACAGAAATTATTTTGACATTTCATCAAATAATAATAATATTAATAACTATAACTACTAATTATTATTATCCATCCATTATTATTATTATTATTATTATTATTATTATTATTATTATTATCATAATCCATCCATTTTAATAATAATTATATTTAGAGATGTCCGATGATGGCTTTTTTGCCGATATCCGATATTCCGATATTGTCCAAATCTTAATTACCGATTCCGATATCAACCAATACCGATACATACAGTCGTGGAATTATCACATTATTATGCCTAATTTTGTTGCGATGCCCCGCTGGATGCATTAAACAATGTAACAAGGTTTTCCAAAATAAAGAAACTCAATTTATGGAAAAAAATGCCAACATGGCACTGCCATATTTATTATTGAAGTCACAAAGTGCATAATTTTTTTTAACATGCCTCAAAACAGCAGCTTGGAATTTGGGACATGCTCTCCCTGAGAGAGCATGAGGAGGTTGAGGTGGGTGGGGTTGGGTGGGCGGGATTGAGGTGGGAGGGTAGTATATTGAAGCGTCCCGGAAGAGTTAGTGCTGCAAGGGGTTCTGAGTATTTGTTCTGTTGTGTTTATGTTGTGTTACGGTGCGGATGTTCTCCCGAAATGTGTTTGTCATTCTTGTTTGGTGTGGGTTCACAGTGTGGCGCATATTTGTAACAGTGTTAAAGTTGTTTATACGGTCACCCTCAGTGTGACCTGTATGGCTTTTGACCAAGTATGCTTTGCATTCACTTGTGTGTGTGAAAAGCCATAGATGTTATGTGATTGGCCTGGCACGCAAAGGCAGTGCCTTTAAGGTTTATTGGCGCTCTGTTCTTCTCCCTACGTCCGTGTACCACTCCGTACAGCGAAGTTTTAAAAAGTCATACATTTTACTTTTTGAAACCGATACCGATAATTTCCGATATTACATTTTAAAGCATTTATCGGCCGATAATATCGGCAGTTTGTTAATATCGGCAGTCCGATATTATCGGACATCTCTAATTATATTATATTATATTTATGGTTTCTAATAATAATAATAATAATAATAATCATTTGTGTTGTTATTATTATTATCCTGATCATTCACAATATTTGAAATGTTACCACTATGTATTCAGTTATTTTAGTCAACACAACCAATACAAACTCAATCATCAAATTAAATAAATACATGAATATGTGCATACTAGTTGTTGTCACAACACATAAACGCGCATGTATTTATTTTGCTGTGAGGAGGGCGGGATATAACAACACTTTGGAAAGTTAGCACCCTGAAAGGTTGCAAACAGCCCCTTTAAACATTAGTAATGAACCATGAATGAACCATCAGTAATCAGCTGAACAAGATTGCAGCTTCGTGTTGTTTTTGTTTTTGTTTTGGACCAGTAGCAACATAATGTTTGCTGCAGCACTAATTTTGTGGTTTATTTGGCACCAAAAAATGTCAGAGAATTGCACAAGCACTGTTATTACCTGTCTGTTTAATGCTTTATTTGAACAGAAAATCTTACAATACAATAAACATATGTTTCCTATTGTACTCAAAAAACAATTTTAAAAGGTTCAAATATAAATTAAAGGGCGTTAAACACATTGGGCTTTTCTTGTTGCACTCAAAGAACAATTTTCCATATTACATATAGTCTGCCATAATCAAGGATTATATTAGTCTATAATAAAAAAGACATGCACCTGGGGATAGGTTGATTGGCAACACTAAATTGGCCCTGGTGTGTGAATGTGAGTGTGAATCAGTGGCGTGCAGTCACTAGAGGCAGGGGAGGCACGGCCTCACCTGCCATCATGGAAAGAAAAAAAAAAGTAAAAAGAAAAAAATAATAATTAAATTGTTATATGTATCCAGTGATTATACTAAAGTTATTTTCCATTTAACTTCACCAGTTTTAGATTATTTTTATTTTTATTTTTACATTTGCCGTTCAAATACTGAGAAGAGACGGTGCGGTGATCAGCAGCCAGTTGAGGCACGTCACTGATTTGTGCCTCAACATGGATTGTGCACAATGACTCGGCTAACTGCTGGCCTGCTGTGCAGTGAGACCGTATTGCTATATGAATTATATTATACATTTCCATAGTTTAGTTAGCTGAGGTATATCATGTACAGTGTATTTTGTCAACAACTGTATGTGTGTAACATATTTCTTGTGCTGAGCGATCATAAAACTGGAGGCTCGTCTCATAACCCCGCCACCTCCGCCGCAGAATGCACCGCCCGACGGGAGCGCCACACCAACCAAAGCCCACACCCAAACCCTCCACGTGCAAGACCGAATCCACCCAAAAAAGTCACTTAACAAGAAGCCAAAAAGTGCAAAAACAACAATGCTCGCGCTGCAGGAGCCGCGAACGACCGCAGGGACACAACATTAGGTACACCTGCACTGCAGGTTCATATGTTTGTAAATCTGACTGTGATGATGCAGTCGTGCCTCACCAGACATTAACCTCACTGCACGCCACTGGTGTGAATGTTGTCTGTCTATCTGTGTTGGCCCTGCGATGAGGTGGCGACTTGTCCAGGGTGTACCCCGCCTTCCGCCCGATTGTAGCTGAGATAGGCTCCAGCGCCCCCCGCGACTCCGAAGGGAATAAGCGGTAAAAAATGGCTGGATGGATGGATGGATAAAAAAGCTTTATTAACATTATATTAAATGCTTCATTATTTATGGTTGCCACTCCTGGTCTGTGCTTTAAGAAAAATAAAAATTTAGTCAGTACTAAAAACAAAACTATTTATAAATGTACACAAATAAGCCATGTAGCAGATAAAACACACATTTGTTAAAGATAAAATAAATTTTTACCAAATTCAGTCATTTCACTTGTATTAGTTGATATTAGATGGGCGGTCCTAACTCTACCAATATTCGGCATCAAGCCAAGCAGCTGTGTGCACGTCTACGTATTTACATGTTATGTATCTACGTATTATGTATCTACATGTGCACAGCAGGGGAGCTGGTTAACTTATGAGAGTAGTGTATGTGTGTTTGCAAGAATGGCAATGTGTTGGGTGTGTGACGTCAGTGAGTGAGTGGGCGAGAGAGAGGGAGCGTGTGCACTGCGCAGTAGAAGGATGAACGGGCCCGGTTGTGTCCTGCAAAACTAATAATGAAGCAACCAGATTGCCATGGATCATCATTCTGACCACCCAACCCCCACCTCCGAAGACATGCACCTGGGGATAGAATGATTGTCAACACTAAATTGTCCCTAGTGTGTGAATGTGAGTGTGAATGTTGTCTGTCTGTCTGTGTTGGCCTTGTGATGAGGTGGCGACTTGTCCAGGATGTACCCCGCCCTCCGCCCAAATGCAGCTGGGATGGACTCCAGCCACCCCCGTGACTCCGAGGGACAAGCGGTAGAAAATGGACAGATGGATGTTACAACGCTGTTACCATTTCGGTTGATTTAATGTGGCACGCTACTTTTGATGTGGTTTTTATGTCAACCAGACAGCGTCAGAAGCACAGCAAGTTAAAATGCAGGAAATATATTTTTACTAACAAAATCAACAACCAGCACCACACTAAAATTAACCTTAGATAAGATAGGAGGAGGCAACATCACACAGCAAACAACACACAACATGTAAGCACAGACACACATATACATTAATACTTTGATAGAATAATGAACAACAAACCAATGATGGAAGTGACAAGCTTGCAATCCTACAAAATCCCAAATGTGGACAAGGAGACCACAGCTGTCAAGACACATTCAATATCTTTATAAGCTAGCGCTAAAAAAATCCAGTGAAAAGATTCAACAGAGCTGCCGTCACTGCCCGCACATACTGCGAGTATATGCTAACAAACACAGCTGAGCTAATGCTGCTCTGTCTGGGGCGTGATGTCACTTAACAACGGGCACCGTATTTTAAAAGCACACACGAACACACTGGTCTGAAACCTCTCTCAACTGCATATGCCAGATATTTGAAGTTTTTTTTCAAGCAATGCAATAATTGCTTCTCAAATAATTAATTACATTTATTGAAGAGTAATTCCGTTCGTAGTTCATTTACTTATTTTTTTGGCAAAGAAACAAATAACTATAATTAGTTCCTTTTTAAAAGTAATTTGCCAAAAGCTGATCTTTGAACATTTAAAAATATCTCCTCCTCTGAATTCGACTTTGAGAAATTATAATTGTTTTCATTAGTCGTATTTCATTGTATTGCTGTACTATGTGCGTCCTTCCTGTGTTATGTGTACATTATGGTATTTGTGACTTAGGTGTTGATTTAGCTAAAATTTAGGTATAAGTTTTGACATACACAAAAAATTGTGCCAGAGGAACAAAGTTTTGTTTATAAACCGAGAACCTCCTGTTAACGGCCCCAGTGTTTATAATACTGTAGAGTACGTTACACATACATCCCCTGAAGCCACTCCCAATGGTCAACACTAAAATTAGACCTAAAGAATGTGATTTGTCTGATAATTGTAACTACGCTACCATACATGCACAACGTTAAGCCACTAACAATAAAATACTACCATTAATCATATTTTTATTGCTTGTGCGGGTTTAGGTCAGAAAATGTGTTTTTATAATTCACAACCTTCCTCTGAATTAATTATATATATATATATATATATATATATATATATATATATATATATATATATATATATATATATATATATATATATATATATATATATATATAATTTTATTTTCCATATAAATATTGGGTTAGTCACTTAACCTCTTCTCTCAAGTCGTCTGTATAAAGACTTTAAAAACTGCTCAGAGAATTTGTTGACATACCAAATGGCGTTCATCCCCAAGCATTGTGACAGTTACAAGCCGGGGCCTGTAAATACCTCTGATTGCACGGTGAAAGTCACTTTCGCTATTTCAGGAATGAAAAATGGCTTCCTCTTACAGAACAAAGTCAGATCTGGGCTGCGTTGTCATCCTTTGTTAAGTCTGGTGCATTCTTGATGACATTGAAAAATGTAAATATTGAAACTTGTCATCAACCGCGGTGGGACTAAGCGTCGAGTGTGGCTAGCGAATGTTAGTTTACATATTTGGCTTGTGAGTAACATTTTGTGAATGGCTTTACATAAATATCTCACAAAAGCTGGCTGAAGGGGAAAGGGAGTGTTTAACAACCCAAAGAAAGAAAAGTAAATCTCGTATCTCGAAGAGACTTCTGACCTTTTTGGGCTGCAACAAGTGATCACAAAGAAGAAGAGATGAGCAAATACTGACTGACGGAACATGAGGTAATTGGTTATAAGATGTCGTGTTAACTAACCACACACAAACCAACTCTTCAGTCATGAGTAGGTGGAGAAAAAAAACAACTTGCACACATAATTTAACCAAATGACTAATGCCATACTTGCCAAACTTGAGACTTCCGAATTCGGGAGATTGGGGGGGTTTGAGGTGGACGAGGGGGGAGGAGTATATTTATAGCTAGAATTCACTGAAATTCAAGTATTTCTTGGTATATATATAAATAAAATAAAATAAATACTTGACTTTCAGTGAATTCTAGCTATATATATATATATATATATATATATATATATATATATATATATATATATATATATATATATATATATATATATATACATACATACATATAAATAAGATAAATACTTGAATTTCAGTGTTCATTTATTTACACATACACACACACATAACACTCCTCTATTCATTGTTGTATTTGAAAGTGCAATGCTTTGCAGCCAGAAGCACAGCCTTTGAAGGAGCGTAGGTATGGGCAGTGTAATATTCTGGGTTAGAGTCAATAACCAGGCGAGGTGATGAAGTTGCGTCTCTTTACTTCATACTTCAGAACCGACTCCCACACTCGCCATCAGGGTGCGCAATATAACGTAAACTGTTGGCCAACCAAAAAGTAACCACAGAACACTATACCCAACATTCACCAGGAGATGGCAACAAACAACTTAGATCACTCTATTACAGGCAGCATCTGTGAAATTTCATTTGCAGGAAAGGAGTGAGTTTGAATTGTCCATCCTCGTTCTTTTCCCTGTCACTCGTCGTCGCCATGACTGTCTGTTCTTCGTGCTTTGTCTTCTTGTTGTTGTGTGTGCAGTTGTGCACTCTCCAAAAGCCGTAGATGTTATAACGTGACTGAGCAATAACGCTATTTATATTAAAGAAAAGCGGACGTGACAACAGGCTGTCCTCACTCAGGTCCGCACGGACCTGGAGGGGGTGTGCCTTAAGTCCGGCTGGAAATCGGGAGAAATTCGGGAGAATTGTTGTCCCGGGAGATTTTCGGGAGAGGCACTGAAATTCGGGAGTCTCCCGGAAAATTTGGGAGGGTTGGCAAGTATGGCATATGCATAATATAATTTCCCTTCAGCAAGAAGCTTGCAGAGAAACAGGCCACTGTTAGCAAGGTGAATTTGAAAATGGAACACATGCAAAATAACAGTCCTTACGTTTTCATGCGCTAAATTACTCTGTTTTCTCAAACAGTACGTTTTTTATATTTTGCCACCTACGTGGGAAGTTTAGTTTAGTCTTTATTTGAAGGGACAATGCACAGAAACATTAAGCTCAAAGACAGATATGTTCTGTACCAGATTATAGCTAAATAGCTAATTTCCATCTGCAGTCCTTGGCTAGCTAAATTAAAGGGATACAAAAATCCTGCAATAAAATTATGACAATAAAATCATACTATAGCATGTAATCAAATTAAGAAAAGTCCTAAAATGCCCTTTCATGGACACATACTTAATATACAATACAACCACACCATCACACAAAGACAATACATACGTTTGTTTACATCTGTCATCATTTGTAAAAACAACCGTGATTTTAACAGACTCACCTCACAATTTACAACAAAAATGCTCTCATGGATAAATATAATACACATTAAGTTGATGTGTCAAACATAATGCCCACCTTAGTGACCGTGTGAGCAGCTTTGATTGCTCCAAAGCCACTTTTTAACTTCAATTGTGAATGAAGAGAAATCTGTTAGACTTTTCAAGTTTGTTGTGAGGTCGTTCCATTCCTTTATGGCTTTATATGAAAAGGCTGATTGTGCAAAAGAGGTTTTACATCTGGGTACGCAACATTGCCCCCTGGTGGAGGCTCGTGTGTTTCTAGTTGTCACAGCAGATGCAAACTGGACAAAGTGCTTAAGTGGCGCTGGTGCAGTGTTATTTAGGATTCGATGGGCCATTCGTATTGATGCAAATCTTTGAATGTTAGCTAAATTTAACAATCTAAATTTTTGGAGAACTAAACAGTGATGGTGGTGTTGTGGTTTTCGGTCAAGGATTTTGAGCGATTGTTCGTGCAAAGTATCCAATGGCCTCAGTGTCATTTTGCTTGCCTGCGACCAACATGTTATAAAATAATAAAAACGAGACATAATCATTGCATTAAAATAAGTTTGAGCTGCCTCCAGTGTTAATGAATTCCTGATACATTTGAACGTTGTTATGTTGTATTTAAGACTCTGGCACATCTGTTTGATATGTTTTTTAAAGCCAAGTGTTGGCTCTAAAATGACACCCAGGTAACGATATTCACTAACATTTTGTATTATTTCCTTATTAACCGTTATATTTGGAAAGGATGACATTTTATATTTTGTAAACAAATATGTTGCCGTTTTCTTAATGATTAATGTAAGACAAGAGTCATGTAGCCATCTTGCCACCTTCTCCATGGCTGCTGTAAGTTTTCTGGCAACCGTTTCTAGCGTCCTTTCCCCAAGTATAAATAACCGTGTTATCTGCATACATCTGGATATTTCAATCAATCATCAATCAATGTTTATTTATACAGCCCTAAATCACAAGTGTCTCAAAGGGCTGTACAAGCCACAACGACATCCTCGGTACAGAGCCCACATACGGGCAAGGAAAACTCACCCCAGTGGGACGTCAATGTGAATGACTATGAGAAACCTTGGAGAGGACCGCATATGTGGGTAACCCCCCCCTCTAGGGGAGACCGAAAGCAATGGATGTCAAGTGGGTCTGACATAATATTGTGAAAGTCCAACACATCAGCGAAAGTCCAGTCCATGGTGGGGCCAGCAGGAACCATCCCGAGTGGAGACGGGTCAGCAGCGTAGAGATGTCCCCATCTGATGGACAGGCTAGCGGTCCACCCCGGGTTGGGAGCAGAGTAGAAAAGAAAAGAAAAGAAACGGCAGATCAACTGGTCTAAAAAGGGAGTCTATTTAAAGGCTAGAGTATACAAATGAGTTTTAAGATGAGACTTAAATGCTTCTACTGAGGTAGCATGTCTAACTTTTACCGGGAGGGCATTCCATAGTATTGGAGCCCGAATAGAAAACGCTCTATAGCCCGCAGACTTTTTTTGGGCTCTGGGAATCACTAATAAGCCGGAGTTCTTTGAACGCAGATTTCTTGCCGGGACATATGGTACAATACAATTGTCAAGATAGGCAGGAGCTTGACCGTGTAGTATTTTATACGTAAGTAGTAAAACCTTAAAGTCGCATCTTAGGTGCACAGGAAGCCAGTGCAAGTGAGCCAGTATAGGCGTAATATGATCAAACTTTCTTGTTTTTGTCAAAAGTCTAGCAGCCGCATTTTGTACCACCTGTAATCTTTTAATGCTAGACATAGGGAGGCCCGAAAACAAAACGTTACAGTAATCGAGACGAGATGTAACGAACGCATGGATAATGATCTCAGCATCGCTTGTGGACAAAATGGAACGAATTTTAGCGATATTACGGAGATGAAAGAAGGCCGTTTTAGTAACACTCTTAATGTGTGACTCAAACGAGAGAGTTGGGTCGAAGATAATACCCAGATTCTTTACCGAGTCGCCTTGTTTAATTGTTTTGTTGTCAAATGTTAAGGTGGTATTATTAAATAGATGTCGGTGCTGAGCAGGACCGATAATCAGCATTCCCGTTTTCTTAGCGTTGAGTTGCAAAAAGTTAGCGGACATCCATTGTTTAATTTCATTAAGACACGCCTCCAGCTGACTACAATCCGGCGTGTTGGTCAGCTTTAGGGGGATGTAGAGTTGGGTGTCATCAGCATAACAGTGAAAGCTAACACCGTATTTGCGTATGATGTCACCTAGCGGCAGCATGTAAATACTAAAGAGTGCAGGGCCAAGAACCGAACCCTGGGGAACTCCGCACGTTACCTTAACATAGTCCGAGGTCACATTGTTATGGGAGACACACTGCATCCTGTCAGTAAGATAAGAGTTAAACCAAGACAAGGCTAAGTCTGTCATCCCAATACGCGTTTTGATACGCTCTAATAAAATATTATGATCAACAGTATCGAAAGCGGCGCTAAGATCAAGAAGCAGCAACATAGATGACGCATCAGAATCCATCGTTAGCAATAGATCATTAGTCATTTTTGCGAGGGCTTTCTCCGTAGAATGATTTGCCCTGAAACCGGACTGAAAAGGTTCACAGAGATTGTTAGACGCTAAGTGTTCATTTAGCTGCTGTGCTACAATTTTTTCGAGGATTTTCGAGATAAACGGAAGGTGGGAGCCGGTAGTTTACCAGGAGATCAGGATCGAGGTTAGGTCTTTTGAGTAGAATATGAATAACCACTTTTTTGAATGCTAGGGGACCAGTGCCAGAGGAAAGTGATAAGTTTATAATATGTAACACTGATGGACCTAATAATACAAAAAGCTCCTTGATAAGTTTCCCAGGAATTGGGTCAAGTAAACATGTTTGCTTTGTCCCATTTACACATTTTGACAATTCCTCCAATGTTATTTCATCAAAGAGAGAGAAACTATTTTGGAGGGCGGTATCCGTTGTATATACAGTCGTATTTGTGTTAATAGAACCCAGTTGTAGCTGAGATGCATTGTCTTTAATCTCTTTTCTAATGACTTCAATTTTCTTATTAAAGAAATTCATAAAGTCATCTGCTGTGTGGGTGGAGCTTACTGGGAGGAGTCCCTTGTTGGGTTAGCGATGCTACTGTACTAAACAGAAATTTAGGATCATTTTTGTTGAGGTGGATGAGATTTGAGTAATATTTAGCTTTAGCTGAGGTAAGCATGCGTTTATAAGTTATTAAACTATCACACCATGCTTGATGGAAAACCTCAAGTTTAGTCGCACGCCATTTGCGTTCCAGCTTTCTATATGATAATTTCTGGGCTTTAGTTTCTTCTGTAAACCATGGGGTACGTCTTTTAGGGGCCATTTTTAGCTTTAGCTGTGCTACACTATCAATGGTGTCGCGCAGGGCGTCATTAAAGTTGTTAGTGAGGTTATCAATAGAGCCCACATAATTTGGAAATGGTGCCATTACCGAAGCCAATAGGTCAGTAAGAGTCGTCGTTGTGGCAGCATTAATGTTGTGGCTGCTATAGTAGTTATTATTATTATTATTAGTTTGTTGACAATGAGTCAGAACTTCGAATTTTATAAGGTAATGATCCGACATTACTTTAGTGTACAGGAGTATCGTAACTTTAGAGGTGGTGACACCCCTGACAAGCACCAGATCTATCGTATTACCGTTGCGATGCGTGGGTTCATTTATTATTTGTGTAAGACCACAGCTATCAATTATAGTCTGGAGCGCCATGCATGGAGGGTCCGATGGGGTATTCATATGGATATTAAAGTCCCCCATTATGATTATATTGTCGGCGTGCGTCACTAGATCAGCAACAAACTCTGAGAATTCACTGATGAAGTCTGAATAGGGCCCAGGGGGGCGGTAGATAACAGCCAGGTGGAGAGGCAGCGGTGTGACAAACCTCAAAGTGAGCACCTCAAACGAGTTATATTTATTATTTAGGTTAGGTGTAAGATTATAGTTTTCATTGTATATTAGTGCGACACCCCCTCCCCTTTTAAGAGGTCGGGCAACATGTGTATTGGTATAGTTAGGAGGAGATGCCTCATTTAGCGCAAAAAAATCGTCTGGTTTGAGCCAGGTCTCGGCGAGACCAACGGCGTCAAGTTTGTTGTCTCTAATGACTTCATTAACTAATAACGTTTTGGAAGATAATGATCTTATGTTTAAAAAGCCCATATTATAGGTAGTGGGCTGTTTTGAGGATTGTTTGTTGAAATGATCCGAAGTAGCAATATTAATAATGTTGCGTTTATTATGCGTATTGCACTTTAAATAGTTTCGACCATATCTAGGAATTGATATGACGGGGATATTCAGATTGTTTGCTTGATGTTGCGATAAACTGAACGCATCATAGTTAGCTACCTCAGTACAATGTATGTCTGCCTCTGACACGGTCACAAAAGAAAAAACATTATGTGAGTTGTGTTTTATTCTAAGAGAATTGCTATGTGTGCAGGGATTATCCAGCCTGACGCCGGCTAGTTCTAGTTTAAATGGCTTCTTACCCGGAGACTCCACGCTTCTTTGGTTAGCTTTTCTCTTTGTTGCTAGCCCTGCTCGGCAACCCCGCTTCTGCTTCCGCTCGCACCGCTTACGTCGTCTCCATTGGCGGTCACCGCTAGCACTTGACTCCGCTGCTACAAAGGCCGCTCGATGTAGTCCGCAAAGTATTCCCATGCTAGCGAGGAGGTCCACCGTACATGCATCTTTCAGTCTATAACGACCCGATCCATCCACATCCAGAATTGTCTGTCGGTCGTATGTGATCACAGAGTGTTCACGCTTTGAGCCAGCCATGAAATTGACAGAAATGACGGGTGTTTTTTGCCAAATCGCTCTACACTCCCAAGAGCATTAGCGAGCCGCAGCATAGCCATAGCCATGCGCCGCCATTTTTCATCCTCACATACAGATGGCAGGTCGTTTATATACATTGAGAAAAGAAGAGGGCCGATATTAGAGCCTTGTGGCAGGTAAATATCAGTAGCAGTGAGACTGGATGTTGTGTTATCAATCAGACACATTGGGTCCGACCAGATAGATACGACATAATCCAGGTCAGAGTATCTGTCGTTTAAAAATTGTTAATTTTGTAAGTAACGTGGGGTGACTGACTGTATCGAATGCCCTGCGGATGTATAAGAATATTGCTCCAACTACACCTCCATTGTCAAGGTTTTGTTTCTAGTAGAAGGCAACATGCAGTTTCGGTCGAGTGATTTGCCCGAACCCCAAACTGCATGAGATGTAGGAGGTCTTCATAGTCCAAATGTTCTGTGAGTTGCTCAACGATCACTTTTTCTATTGCTTTGGATATAACGGGGAGAAGGCTAATTGGTCTGTAGTTGTTTGTCTTGTTTATTTCATGCTTTATGGATTGGGATGATAGTGGCAGTTTTCAACATGGTAGGGAAAGTGTTTTCTGTTATTGATTTGTTTATCAATGTTGTTATAGGAGCAGTAAGACTAGAAAGTGTCCAGACCGTGTATATCTCTAGATCGTGAGTTTTGTAATGCAGAGAGGATTTTGTTTACCTTTGTTTCATTTGTTAATTCTAAACTTAGTCCAACCTGAATAAATGGCAATTCTTTGCACTGATTTTGAGGGAATTTTTTATTCAAGGTTTGTACAGACTGGATGAAATGTTCATTAAAATGATTACTTATGTCCAGACTGTCTGTGATAGTAGTGCCATTGATATTTAACGTTATAGTGTTTTTTCTTGTTTGCTCTCTTCCAGTGAGTTTGTCAATGGTCTTCCATAACTGTGTAATGTTCCCTTTTGCAGCTTTGATTAATTCTAAGTGAAAGTCAGCCCTAGACTTCCGCATAAGCATTGTAACTTTGTTCCTCAAACTTTTAAAAATCCTACGATCCGTATTTAGACCTGTTTTAATTGCTATTTTGAGAGCTGAGTCCCGATTTTTTATTAGAATCCAAATTGTTTCATTAATCCAAGGTATTTTTATTTTAGCACTTTTCTTTCTGGGTTTTGTTTTAGTGTATTTACATATAATCTCTTTGATTTTTGTCATTAGGTCATCACAGGCATGTTCGGTGCTTATCCAATTTATGTCACTCTGTGGGACAGTTTTAAGTTCATTCTCTACTAAGTGTTGGTCTTTTTTAGGGATATAGGGCAAGCACTTTTGTGTACCTTTTTGGCTGTGATGCCTAAATCTTGACAACTTCCGTGTTATCAATGTGATGTCATGGTCTGATAAGCCTGTTAGTAAATTGTACGTTTTTTTTATGCGATCAGGTTTATTAGTAAATACCAAATCTAGCAAGGTTCGGGAGGAATGTGTAATTCTAGTAGGGTTGCTTATCATTTGTGTCATGGAGAAGCCGTTTATAATATCCTTAAATTTCTTTCTACGCCACTTATTTAACCAGTCCAGATTAAAGTCCCCCATAACAATCCAGTCTTTCATACTGTGCTGTTTGAGGATGTCTGAAAATGAATTGAGAAAAATGTCTTTAGCTGTGGGCGGTTGGTATGCTACAATTACCGTGAAATACATTTCTGAGGACAATGTGATTTTAATTCCAACACACTCAAGATGATCTACTGGGAGGGTTATTTGTTCACTTTTAATGTTTTCCCTTACATAAATCATAACTCCTCACCCTCTCCCACTTGATTTGTCTTTTCTGTAAATTTTGTACCCCGGGACATTAATTAGTGCAAAAGGTGTTATAGGTTTTAACCATGTCTCCGATAGACAAAGGTAATCCAGATTAGAGTCTGACAGTAACTGCTGGATTTGTTCAGTCTTTTGGACAACACTTCTAATATTAAGGTGACCCCCAAATATTCCTTTGGGCTTTGAATTTTGGTCCCATAATATTTGTGCATGGTTTACAGTTTGAAACATCTTTGTAGCTCGTTGTTTGGAAGCAGCTGTGTTATTTGGAATTTTAGCTCTATACTGTTTTCGGGGCCTAGTATTACCAGCATTACTTGATTCACTCTTACTCACGCCTGTGCTGGTATCGACCAAATGTCTAAACTTGCATTCCAGGTCTAAGTCTAAGTGTCCATGCACTCCCTCTAATGCGACTATTGGTCATACGCCATGTGCCTCCCGTACACTGGGGGAGCTTATTTCATTTTAGCACGGATACATGAATTGCTTTTCCGGTTGACCTATGATCCTTACAACTTGTTGTACCTAATTTTCGCTGTAATATTGACAGATTACAAATATCATGTCTCTCATGACTATGCGGATGTTTAATAGCACACTGCATCAAAACAATTTTCTTAGATTGTGCTACGAACTTGACACTACTACCGAGAATGTATCGGGGTGGCTGCAGGGTCAATGCAAAGAAAGACCGGCGGGAGAGTTGTTTCGAAGGAATTTTCGGAAGAAAATCATTGAAAACAAAAATTTTGAATGTCTCAAAGTTAATTAAAAAGGCTCTGTGGATTGATGGAAGGAGTTTTACATCCGAAGGAAAAGATTGTTCATGCCCCGGCCATTACTGCTCCAAAGTAAGGTCGCTATTATTCTTGCCAGTTTTGTGGAATACAAAGTTATTATTAAACAGTTTGGAGTGTACAAATGCAGCGTAAAGAGGTTTGTGTACGCTTTATTATTTGCCTTTAATATACCTGCTTCCTAATTTTTCATCTCATTCATATTTCGTTCGGGAGTCTGAACTAAGCCGGCATTCTACATTTCCTTAGCTACCTTCTTAAAAAAATATGTTTCTTTTTCTACTATCGATGCATTCCAAAATGTTCTGTTCTTTGAATGTGTGAACCAAATAACAGTCTCCTCTCTATTACAATTGTTGCTATGTTTTTATTGAATGGTACCTGCTTCCGGGTTGTATGCCGCTCGTTGAAACTGGCGCGTGCGTGATACGAAGGGTCCTCTCAGGTCTAGTTTCCAATAGCATAATCCAGGTGTATTAGTCCGACTTTTCAAAAACCGAACATGATCGGATTAAGGTGTTTATTTATCCATGGCTTGTAGGAGGCTTATTTAGAGCCATACCATTAGAGAAATCAGAATAATTTAGTGCATGGGCACGTACTGAGTCAGTCACTCTTACTTCTTGGGATGATTCCGGGCAACTCAGAGTTACATCACAGTCTATAAGAAAAACATTGACACTTGCACTAAACTGAGATCCGACAGTGCTTGCAAAGTGCTCAAGAAATCTGATAATGTCAGAAATCTGTTCATTCAGATCTGAACGATTCAGAGAAGGCTTGGTAGGATGTGATGAAGTCAGATAAGATATGAATTGAGCTCTTTGTCATAAACTCAAGTAGCCGTATTCCGGGCCTGACAAATGTTGAATAAGACCCAAAGAACACAACATAATCTGTTACGTTCTCTGGACTGGACCCAGGGTGTAGAGCAAGGAAGGTGTCATGACGGGGTCTATGGCGACGCAAATTACTGCGTGGATTGCTTTCCCGGAATGCAAGCGAACCAGACTGGACATGGCGTGAAGGTAAAGACATGTTTATTCTGACTAAACAAAAGAACAAACAAAAGGCGCGCACAAAGCGGAGAACAAAAATGACTAAGAAAACACAAACTAGCACTTGGACAGAAACTATGGACATGAAACAAAACTATACTCACTGTGACGTGAAAAAACAAAAACTTACGTGGCATGGCATGAAGCATAAACTATGGTATCAGGAGTAATCAAAAGTATTAGAGGTAGCATGGGTAGCATGGGTAATAGAGGTAACAGAAGTAATGTCGCCAGGCCGACCAACAGAAAATGACAGGCTTAAATAATAGTGACATGATTGGCAACAGGTGCGTGAGTCTAAAACCTGAAACAGAGGAAACTAATGGTCGTCATGGTGACAAAGCAAGGGAGTGAAAACAGGATCTAAAAAGAGTCCAAACTTTAACTTTAACTTTAAAAACCAAACAGAACAAAGCCAAAAAAAATCATGATCAAAAGACATTACAGAAGACAATGTGAAGGCTTAATTAATCTGTTTAATTAAAGCACAGATAGTGCAAAACCAATCTAGCGCAACGTTTATGTGCATGGAAGAAAAACACAAGGCACAAGGTACAAGGATCAAGCAGCAACAGGTGTCATAGGCTAGAAAACAGCCGTTCTGGCAGGAAATAGAGCAGAAAGGGAAAGTGCAGCAAAAAAAGGAATCCAACAAAAAGTAGAACCACAAAATGATGCAAAACACAGAAAAATTGTGAACAAACAAACTGTCATGTAGGATCATGACATCATCCCTACTGTCAAACATGTAAGCCAGGGGTCCCCAAACTTTTTGACTCGGGGGCCGCATTGGGTTAAAACAATTTGGCCGGGGGCCGGGCTGTATATATATGTATGTATATATATATACCGTATATATATATACCGTATATATATATATATATATATATATATATATATATATATATATATATATATATATATATATATATATATATACCGTATATATATACCGTATATATATATATATATATATATATATATATATATATATATATATATATATATATATATATATACCGTATATATATACCGTATATATATATATATATATATATATATATATATATATATATATATATATATATATATGCAAGCGGTACAAAGTGGACAAGAAAAGACAGGAAAAAAATATATATATATATATCTTTTTTTTATTTATTTATTTATTTTTTTAATACTTGAGACTTCCCGTGGGCCTGATTTTGGACGCTGGCGGGCCGGATTCGGGGGACCCCTGATGTAAGCGGTAACGACCTGCTTTTATGCTCTCTGCTAATGGTAAAGGAAGACTTCATCACTTTTAGTCTTTGATGAGAACCTCTTAGGCCCAAGCCAGAAGGTGGCAGATGGGTTGTGTGGATGGGTCTTCCAGCATGACTATTATCATAAATTCATAAATGAAGAAGAAACCTCTCTGTAGTCCTAGCAAACCTGGACTATGCAGTTGGCATCTGGCTGTTGTCTGATCGAGTAAAACAGGTACAAGTGCTCTTTGAACAGAGTCGAAGCAGAATTCCCCAGGGTCGGTCTCAGGCTGAATGCAACGTAAACAGAGGTCCTCACTTATAACATCCCTCTGGACTATCCGCCATCTGGCAGAAGTCAGTGACTTTAAGTACCTGGGTCAATTCATCAGAACAGGACATTAATGTGAGGAAGGTTTTGGCATGGAGAGCTCTGAATGGCCTGTCTAATGTGTGGAAAACCGACTTCTCTTGACACATCAAATTACCTTCTTCTAAGCAACTGTGGAATCTGTGCTCCTCTATGGCTTTGAAACCTTGACCCTGAAGTCCGCCTTTGAAAAGTCTCTGGATGTATGCTACATTAGAATGCTGTGTGTTATACTGAACATTAACCAGAACGAGTATGTTACCAGCAAGCATCTGTATGAGGCGCTACCAAGGCTGAGTGACACGGTGGAATCCAGGAGAAAGAAACTTGCAGGTCAATGCCACAGACACCCAGAACTTACTGCAAGCAAGCTAGTGTTCTGGGAGCCAACACGCGGGTACCGACAAAGAGGATGTCCCACACCAATGTTTGTGGATGGACTAAGGACGGATGCGGGAGTGAAGAGCGCTACAGAACTGACTGGATGCATAGAGAACCGCAAGGATTGGAATCTCTGTTGGCAAAACCCATGAGTGGTTTGGGAAGAACACATTTACAGAAAGGGTACAGGTGGACATCACTGTTTGAGGTAAATATTTGATTAGAACCTCCTGGTCTCAACCAGAATACTAAAGATTGATCGGAGTGGTTCAAGTTGGACCACATTTAGATCCTGGTGTGACCTGGCTACTGAACTTGAATTTCATAGAAATTATTTGGAAGGAGCTGCAACTTCAAGTTGCCAAGCAACAGCCTTAAAACCTTGAGAGTATCTGCAAAGAAGAACAGACCAAAATATCAAAGTCATATTTCGTTGCATAAACAAATACGCATATTTTTTGTTATTAAAATAAAATATGCATAACAATGTAGACAGTTTATGTCCTTCTAACAGGCTAAACTTACAAAATCAGCAGTGGAATATATTTTCATTTGTCTCACTGTATGTACTTGTGATGGGTACTTTTCACATCTGAATCGATAAGGTATCAATGCTTGGTACCTGAGAATCGATACCGGTACTTAATGGTACCAATGTTTGGTACTTCTGTGTGTGTTCATGTGTTTATAAATGTTTATTTAATAATTAAAAAAATGTTTTGTTAACATTTAACAGTGAGCGGATAATGATAATGTTGCTATTTAGTTGTTATATTTTGATTTCTTACACTTCTAAAGTGTCATTTGCACGTATTATATACTAGAATTTGCATGCAGTTATAATTTCAAGAAATTAGCATATAGTGTGTGTCGCTTATAGACTACAGTGTGTTGCCTAGTCAGGGAGTAGTCTTTGTCATTAAGCTGAAACTAGTCATCTGCGTCTTGGTTGTAGTTGTTCTTACCAAATTAATTTAACGAAAATATTACGGTTGCTAGACTTTTGACTGGGGCAAGAAGGTTTGAGATAATTACGCCTATACTGGTCCACATGCGCTGGCTCCCATTGCACTTAAGGTGCTATTTTAAGGTTGTTTTATTAGTACCATCTTATCTTGCTGATTGTAAATGGTAAAATGGTAAATGGGTTATACTTGTATAGCACTTTTCTACCTTTTTTTAAGAAACTCAAAGCGCTTTGACACTATTTCCACATTCACCCATTCACACACACATTCACACACTGATGGCGGGAGCTGCCATGCAAGGCGCTAACCTGGACCCATCAGGAGCAAGGGTGAAGTGTCTTGCTCAAGGACACAATGGACTTGACTAGGATGGTGGAAGTTGGGGATTGAACCAGCAACCCTCAGATTGCTGGCACGGCCCCTTTCCCAACTTCGCCACGCCGTCCCGTGTATTGTGCTGCACTCCTCGTTCTGAAATCTGTGTTCAAGAACGCCTGTTTATTAGTGATTCCCAGAGCCCATACAAAGTCTGCAGGCTCCAAAGTGTTTTCTATTCGGGCTACAGTACTCAAAAATGTTCGACCGGCAATACTTAAAGATGTTGCCTCAGTAGAAGGTTTAAGTCCCACCTTGAAATTAATTTATATACTCTAGCTTTTAAATATTCCTCTGTTTAGACCATTTGACCTGCCATTCTTCTTTTCTGGTCTGTCCCTCCTCTCCTGCATGGAGAGGATACCAGGTGGAAACGGATAACATTTGGAGAGGTACCAGACTGGAAGACGTGCTAGCTGTCCCAAGTCGTGACCCAGGGTGGACCACTCTCCTATGCATCAGTTGGTAACGTCTCTGCATTGTCGACTTGTCTACATGGAAGAAATTCCCCCTACGATTCTGACTTTCTGATGGACTGGACTCTCACATTATCATGAATGTAACAATTCAATAATGTAACCACTCGGCATCCATTGCAGCTGGTTACCCAGGAGGGGGTCCCCACATCTGCGACCCCTTCCTAAGGTTTCTTGTTTTTCCCAACTCAGGCTTTTGGAATTTTTCCTTGCCCAATTGTGGATTCAGGGTTTGAGGCACTCGTGATTAAGGGCTAAACAAATACTGTACATTTTGATTGATGAATTGATTGAAATATGAAGGTTTTAAAATTGCCATGCAAAATCGCTAATGTTAATCAGTATCATGTGTATGGCAAATTTAAATTAGCATCGAGCTAACACATTTTGAAAAGTGAAGCCTTACTGTACGTATACAGACATATTTGCTTTGTTGATAGTAAAATTCTTAACATTACCTAGAGGCAGTTTTGCTGTGTGCTGCTGGAGTGCCAGTTTGCCCGCTACGTATTTGAGCTGGCCAAGTTTGCGACCATGCATGACGTCATGCACAACAAAATTTATCAAAATATGGCACGGTTTGATTTTACATGAATCAATCCTTGGTAGTACCAACAGAATTCAGTTGGTGCCTATATAAATTCAATATTTGGAACTCATCTCTAAGGCATGAAATGGATGATTCAAGATGGGATAAAAACAAATAAGACAGTTCATAATTGTTTGGGAGTAAGGAACTGGGGGTGCTGCATTAAAGCTGTGAATAAAACTAGAACCTTGTAGCATCGAGCCAGAGAGGACGTAATAAGTCTTCGGAGGTGCACAAGGGCTCATTAACTCCCTAAACGCCTCAGGCTTTCCAATGTTCTCACCTTCTATTCAGCGCTGACCTATGACTCACCGGCTTCCGTATCCTGAGAGTCAACTTTTATTAAATTACTTTAATCACAAAGTATCATGTTGGAAGGTTGGAGGGCACCTCTCACTCCAAACAGTAGAATCCTCCGTGTTTATAATTTCCTTCACTTCTTGTAAATGACGTATACGTGACTCGGAACATGTCTGCCCGTCCTAATACTTTACATACTTCACATTTTTCCAGCATGATGCACACAAATAGAGAACATTTTTATTGTGATTCAGCAGCCAGGCTATGGTCTTGGTCGACTTCCGTGTGACAAAATACAGGAGTGCTTGCAGACGTCACCCCATTCAGTTTAGTCAGTAGGGCGGTATGGGAAATTTTCATAATAATTATTAGGTCAGATCACGTTATCTGTTGAGTGTGTTTCTAAAACATTAGTGCTATGTCACTGTTTTATGACCTATCTTGCAGGGTACATTGTAATCAAAATAATCCAAGTGTCACACATGCGCTGAAGTGTAGTTATTTAAACAAAATGAATCATTCTAGTTGAATCCGTGAGGAATGATAACCGTATTGATTTACGGTAAAAGAGCAGAGACCCAGCGATGAAACAAGGGAAACAGATCTTTGCGAGTCACCATAGGTTTTGTCTCTTTTCCAGAGGTTTTCATCTCAGCCAGAGGCCACACTCACTCCACTCTGCTTATATCCAAGCCTCAACTCTGCTGATGACTCATCTCCTTGCCTTATTAGAGTGAGCGAACAGCATTCAGTCTCCATTGTTGGACTACAGGAGTGCTTTGCTGAACACCTTATAATGGAATAGAGCTGTGAACAATACAGATGCTAACAACCTGAATGTGTATATATAGCTTCGCAATTTGACATCATGAGTTTATTTTTTTAAATGGGAACACATTGAGCATTCAGTGTCCCTTAAGGACATTTAATTAGAGCTTAAAATAAATGCATATACATACACGTATAAATGTTATATGTTTACATATACAGTATATGGCATATGTATATATTCATTGGCGTGTGCAGTCTGCACCATTGCATCACAGTGGGGTTACTATCTGTTGGCACACACTAAAAAATGCTGGGTTATTTTGATAACCCAATTTATGAGTTACGAGTGTTGGGTTAAATTTTTGAGTTATTTTTATGAAGAGCAATCCATTTTTGGGGTTGTAAGGATATTATTTTAACTCAATTTCTGGGTTTTCAAAACTATGGACCAATTTTGGGTTGTTTTTCAATGAGTAACACATTTTTGGGTAAAAGGCTTTTTTTATTAAAAAGGTACTTTTTTCTTGAAATGATTAATCTCCTTAACATTATTTACAATCACACATCTTATGTACATGAAAATATTTGGACATGCTGTATAGAACTACTAATGTCATGATTTGTTTAGTTTTTGACTCCCTCAGTTCCTGGTTTGAGCACCCCTGGTTTTGTGTTTTAGTTGCCATGACTGCAGATTGTTTTCACCTGCCTCTGATTAGTGTTCGGGACACTCACCTGCTCCTGGGCACTAATCAGAGAGCTACTTATTCCCTGGTTTTCGTCACACTCAGTCTGGCTTACTTATTTGTTTCCACGCAACAGTTACGATGGCTACTAATATGATTCCTGAGCTAAGCTTTGCCTTTTTGTTTGCTATTCCGTTAGCTTCCCATGCTATCGGCATGCTGGTGCTCTTTTGTTTGTATCCTGCATGATTTATGGACAAGAAATCCTTTCCTTACCTGCACCTTGCCTCTGGAGTCCCGTCGGCATCCTGGGAGAACGATCCACGCAGTAAAATGCGACCCTGCTGTGACAACTATGACCGAGTGTCCGTCCTGAGATCGGTAGGTTGTGAGTTCAAACCCCGGCCGGGTCATACCAAAGACTATAAAAATGAGACCCATTACCTCCCTGCTTGGCACTCAGCATCAAGGGTTGGAATTGGGGGTTAAATCACCAAAAATGATTCCCAGGCGTGGCTACGCTGCTGCCTACTGCTCCCCTCACCTCCCAGGGGGTAATCAAGGGGATGGGTCAAATGCAGAGGACAAATTTCACCACACCCAGTGTGTGTGTGACAATCATTGGTACTTTAACTTTAACATACATGGCAATTCTTGTAAAAAAAAATGTCATTCATATCTTGCTTTTGAGTATATTTTAATGGAATAAAACTAATTTTGATCAGTAGTTGGGAAGGAGTAGGACAAACCAGCAGTAGAATGTACAATTTTTAACCAACTATTGGGTAAAGGAGCACTAAATTGTGCAACCCAATAGTTGGGTTTTGAATAACCCAACATTGTAGTGAGCATAACTCACCTTTTGTGTTAAATACATTCAACCAAATAGTTGGGTTATTAATCAACCAACTTTAAGTTATCATAACTCAACTTGTTGGTTAAGTAATTCAACGCAAAAGTTGGGTTAAAAAATTTCACACAAAATGTTGAGTTAAAATAACTCAAATAAGGGGTTCGTCCTTTTCTGAACCAGGGTTAAAATTTGGTTATTTTTTAACCCAACATTTTTTAGTGTGCATGATGCTCACAATTCAGATTGAAAAATATTGTCACCCCTAATAGGGTTATCGCATAATCTTAGTTCATTCCTATTTTATAGTATAGAGTCCAGACATTTCTTAAATTATGCTATATACACACAAATTAATTCAACCCCATACAACAGGGGTCTTAAATTATTACATACTATATCAAATAAATACAATAGATAATAAATGAATCAAATAAACATCAATATATACAACCTATGGTAAACATTGTTACAATACTACAAATATAGATACTATTTTAATATTTATTTATGGTACCATTAACTGTAACCAGTGTTTAAAAGTTAGTTAGTCTTATTGTTTAGAGAACAAGTGTCAGTACCCATTGAGATCTCATCCACCCGCTAAGTCCAACTCATAACAAGCAGCTAGCTGGATGATGTTTTGCGGACCAAATTCATTTATTTGGCAGGCCTATTAAGGACCCCTGCCCTAAACAATAAAAAATAATAACAAATTAAATGCCTAATATTACAAGTATCATTATCTATGAAATTCTCCATGTACAGTTGTCACTCTCTAAAACATTTTCTACATGTTTTGGCCTCAATTAAGTGTTAGATGAGGTTTTACTTATGTATTATATGTTTTGTTTGTTGTTGTAAATGTATGATTGTATTGTATTGTATTGTATTGTATTGTATTGTATGTATTACCATGGGGACTGTCACGGTTGTGTTTGTTGTTGTAAATGTATGATTGTATTGTATGTATTACCATGGGGACTGTCACGGTTGTGTTTGTTGTTGTAAATGTATGATTGTATTGTATGTATTACCATGGGGACTGTCACGGCCCGGGCGCATTCCAGTGCACATTCATCTGTGCGCATCTCCTGCTGCAGCCAGCGGCTGCAATCAATCAACAATCTTGCACACCTGTCGCTGATTAACTCACTGGGCTTCTTAAGCCAGTGCAAACCTGTGTTCCAGGCCAGAACGTAGCGACCTGTTCCAGTGCAGTAAGCCGACAATCTCTAGCTTTATGCACACTCTTTCTCTCTGTGTTTCTGCCCCTCCGTGTTCATTTGTCTGGTGTACCTTGTCGTCATCCAGCAGCATTCCTCCGTTTCCCACGTCACGAACGGTGTGTCTCGTCTCCCCGTATTCCCTCTGGTTCCCTGGCTGCCTCTTGGATCTCGACCTCCCGCCTGGACACAGACTTTGACGCCTCTCTCCTGCCCTTGACCTCAAGCCTGCCCACAGACCTTCAAGCCTGCCTTGCCTCTCTTGGACTTCCGCACCTTGCTCAACACTCCCGGTAACACTCAACATTTAATCCCAACACATAGTCGCACTTATACACATTTTTGGATTAGTTTTCACACTCCATACTATTATATATATTAATAAGTACAGCTAACTACGTCCCTGCATTCTGTGCCGTCTTCTTCCCCCTGTACCGTAACAGGGAATGCTAAACTTGCCGCTACTGTATCTTGTATTGACTCCAAAATACTCAAACTCGATGATTTGGTGCATTTGAAAACCGCTAAAATTATGTACAAAGCAAATATAACCTCAGAGGAGAATCTGATCTAAAACATTTGTATGCACGTATAACACTGAAGACCTTTAGTATGGAGAATTAAATTATGGAACAGATTATGCAAAAATGTGAAACAATGTGGAATTAAATTATGGAACGGATTATGCAAAGATGTAAAACAATGTGGAATGAAATTATAGAACGGATTATGCAAAGATGTAAAACAATGTGGAATTAAGTTATGGAACGGATCATGCAAATATGTAAAACAATGTACTAATACGATCCAATTTAAGAGGTTATTCAAACCTTCAGTGTTTACAAAATAAGAGGCAGAATAATCTTGATAATCATCTTGAACTTTGTTGAAAATAAGATATAATACATCTCAAATGTATAATGACTGGCTCAACTATTAGGAGACCTGTTGTATTCATTGGTGTATATTGTGTTACAATTACAAGATCAGAACAGGAAGTGAACAAATATGTTAGTAATTGTTATGACTTGGAAAAGGGGTAGGGTTAAATATTATTTGCTTCTTCTGAGTCCTTTCGAACATGTTGTAAAGAGAAATTAACATATGTAATTATTATATAATGTATCACATTGTACATGTTTACATGTTCCAGACAATTAAACCATAACCATAACAATTTCAGGTTGACCAACCTTTGGCAGAACACATTTTTGATGGACTACATCTTCAACTCCTGCCTTATCAATAACACATACCCACATTGGTGAGACTTTGACATTAGCAATGTCGAAGGACAACATCTGCAAGTCCCATGGGAGACGACGCAGCACAATCAGGCTAACAGGACTGCTATCAACAGCTGTCTTGCCGAAGTGAAGATGATCTATTTTAACTCGCTCAATGTGGAATGACAACACAAACACGTAATGTTAACATCCCAGCTAACGGTCATAACCATGACTGTCAAGTTGACAATTTTTTTTTTTTGTAACTACATCTACCGTAAATTCCAGACTACGACTATTTTTTTCCCACACTTTGAACCCTACAGCTTATAAAACGGTGCGGCTAATTTATGGATTTTTCTTCGCTAACAACCATAATGCATATAGTTTTCATAAAATAAAAGCAGAGAAATTGAAAGGGTGTGTTATTGTTTGTGCTATGGCACCATCGTTTGGATGAGATTGTTCACTGCAGGTGCTGTGGGGTGAACGTCTACAGTATTCCCTTCTGTTTAGTGCTTTCAACCGGAAGTACAAGTGTTGTTTTGTCCACTGTAAGTCCATAGCATTTCTGCTCGAAAGGATTTTACATTCATCACTCCAAGCACCGTTTGTAAGTTTTGCGATATTACAAAAAAATAGTCATACAAACTAAATCGTCCCATGTGTGATGTCCGTAATATTGTTTTCATGCATATTTGTATGTGCTCGTTGATGAAAAAGAGCTCAATTTAGGTCTTATCTGATACATATCGTAATGTAATCAAGCTACCACCGCATGTCATAATTCATAGTAGTTAGAAAAAGAAAGAAAGAAACAAAAGGAAGACAGAGGGGGAAATTGCAGGGACAAGAGGGGGATAAGACAGAGAGACAACAACAACAAAACAACAACAACAGAACAACATCAGCAAATACGGCATGTACAAATATGATACCAAAAATTATAGCAAAAAAACAGTGAAGGAAATATTAACACAGAAATGACAATGAACATTACACTACACATGGAACAATATATATACAAATAAAAGAAACACTATTGATAAGGAATAATTATAATAATTACCTCTATTATCAACAATACAATTGCTTCAAATGCAACAATTCATATATGTAATGAATACTTGAATTACAAAAGAAAGCATGCCGCTTTTTACTCAGTTTCCCCCTGGGGGGACAACATTAATATATGTTTGATGAAATGGGATTATATGCAGATGTGCTTGTGTACCTACAGTATGAGTTTATGTATATTTGTACAGTGAATGTGGGTGTGGATGTATGTACTGTATTTGTGGATGTAGGTGTGAGCGTATGTACCTATGTATGTATGTATGACTAATTGTGAGTATGTGCTTATGTATGTATGTGTGTTTGTATGTACAATATATTTGTCCCCTAGTATGTGCGGGAGCCACAATTTGGTCCCAGCCACCCAAAGAGTCCAACTCAAAACAACAGGCGCGGTAAGGCTAATGTTAAACTTTTCTCGAGATCCTGAACGTAGACATGTGTATACTGATAAAATAAGGCTGTTCTGTTCTATATAATAACTCTGCTGCACGGCTGTAAACAACAGAGGCTATAAACTAAGCTAACAGCTACTTATTGGTCCATTGCCGAAAACAGTTGGCAATGAACAAATTAAAAGTATATTTTAGGAAAATCATTCTTCGTTTTGCCGCAGGATGGTGATGTTATTCTCCTATATTAGAAGGCTAAGCTAGCTACACAACAATCGAGCTAACACTGCTAACGTACCATTCTCACATTTCTTACCTACTGTTTCTACTTACCGTTTCTTTATCTCCTCCATTGCCAAAAATAGTAGTCACCGAGCCCGCCATTAAAAGTCCATCTATTTGTAAAAGTTTGTGGGTGGAGCAGGACACTTCTTAGCACACACTCAAAGCGACGTCTTCAAAGTTTGAAGGCACATTTCTCCGGAACAAAAAAGTTAGCCAGGCACTTTTTACTTCTTCAGATGAGACTGGATGTTTGAATAGTGTCTTGTGTTGGGTAATACAACCAACAACAGCATTTTTGTTCTTCAAGTCGAATCTTGGGCATTGGGTCGTCTGAACTACAGATGCGCCTGCATAAACTAAAAATGGTGGCCTTGTGTAAGGCAAACTGGGTAGACTTTTACCATATATGGATAATCCGCTGATGATATTCCCAATTGGTGACGTCACTAATTGTGCACATTTCGAATGGACAGTTTGGAAGAAGTAGATAGGAAGGCAAGATTGTTTTTGCAACGCTTTGATTTCAAATTTTCCGGACTTATGCAGATCCCAAATACACAACAGCAGGTACC
Organism: Entelurus aequoreus; assembly: GCF_033978785.1. Lineage (NCBI taxonomy): Eukaryota > Metazoa > Chordata > Actinopteri > Syngnathiformes > Syngnathidae > Entelurus > Entelurus aequoreus. Next base: position 66,257,553 of record NC_084732.1, read on the forward strand.
AATAGGTAAAAAAGTTGTTTTTGCATCATAGGGCTCCATTACTTTTTTTTAAAAAGTTTTTTGATTGCTTTGGCTGAGAGGGAATCCTATGATTCGATTGCCTTGAAGAGGAGCCATTTTTGACTTATCAAATATGGTTCCATGCACACAATTAAAATACATTCTACAATCACTTTAATTTGACATTAATACTGTATTATTAACCCTTAATAAATCTATTCAGTTTTTTATTCATGTTAGGGTGAGAGGTGAAGTACACCCTGGACGGTTTGTCTGTTAGTCACAAGGCTGACAGAAAGAGCCAGATGATGAATCTGAGATCACCTGCATAAGAAAAGGAAGAACATTTTGTTAGAGGGGCTGTTGCATCATCTTCCACCCCTCCATCCGCAACCCGACCTATGGTACTTTGGTTATAGCAAAGGTTTAGTTTGTTCCATGCTTAACACAATTACCCTAAAGGCCTACTGAAAGCCACTACTACCGACCACACAGTCTGATAGTTTATATATATTAATGATGAAATCTTAACATTGCAACACATGCCAATACGGCCGGGTTAACTTACAAAGTGACATTTAAAACTTCCCGGGAAATATCCGGCTGAAACATCGCGGTATGATGACGTATGCGCGTGACGAAGTCCAAGTAACGGAAGTTATGGTACCCCGTAGAATCCTATACAAAAAGCTCTGTTTTCATTTCATAATTCCACAGTATTCTGGACATCTTTTGCAATTTTTTTAATGAACAATGAAGGCTGCAAAGAAGACAGTTGTAGGTGGGATCAGTGTATTAGCAGCGAACTACAGCAACACAACCAGGAGGACTTTGTTGGAGCGCTAGCCGCGCTAGCCGCGCTAGCCGCGCTAGCCGCGCTAGCCGCGCTAGCCGCGCTAGCCGCGCTAGCCGCTGACCTCACCTTGACTTCCTACGTCTCCGGGCCGCCAAACGCATCGGGTGAAGTCCTTCGTCCTTCTGCCGATCGCTGGAACGCAGGTGAGCACGGGTGTTGATGAGCAAATGAGGGCTGGCTGGCGTAGGTGGAGAGCTAATGTTTTTAGCATACCTCTGTGCAGTCCGGTTGCTAAGTTAGTTTCAATGGCGTTGTTAGCACAGCATTGTTAACCTTCGCCAGCCTGGAAAGCATTAACCGTGTATTTACATGTCCACGGTTTAATAGTATTGTTGATTTTCTATCTATCCTTCCAGTCAGGGGTTTATTTATTTTGTTTCTATATGCAGTCAAAGCAAGATGCTATCACGTTAGCTCGTAGCTAAAGCATTTCGCCGATGTATTGTCGTGGAGATAAAAGGCACTGAATGTCCATTTCGCGTTCTCAACTCTCCTTTTCAAGAGGATATAGTATCCGAGGTGGTTTAAAATACAAATCTGTGATCTACAATAGTAAAAGGAGAGTGTGGAATCCAATGAGCCAGCTTGTACCTAAGTTACGGTCAGAGCGAAAAAAGATACGTCCATCGCTGCCTCTCAAGTCATTCACTGTAACGTTCCTCATCTACGAATCTTTCATCCTCGCTCAAATTAATGGGGTAATCATCACTTTCTCGGTCCGAATCTCTCTCGCTCCATTGTAAACAACGGGGAATTGTGAGGAATCCTAGCTCCTGTGACGTCACGCTACTTCCGGTACAGGCAAGGCTTTTTTTTATCAGCGAGCAAAAGTTGCGAACTTTATCGTTGATTTTCTCTACTAAATCCTTTCAGCAAAAATATGGCAATATCGCGAAATGATCAAGTATGACACATCTTCCCGTTTAAATTAAAAAAAATCATTTCAGTAGGCCTTTAAGCAGCAAATATAGACACACAACTGTGTATTGACTCCCACATTAACTCCATTGTATTTATCACTTTTATGTATATACTGTATGTACAGTGCATCCGGAAAGTTGTCATAGCGCTTCACTTTTCCAAATGTTGTTATGTTACAGTCTTATTCCAAAATGAAATAAATGTATATTTGTGAACAAAATTCTACTGACAAAACCCAATAGTGATATTGTGACAAAAATTTGTTTTTTTTGTTGTTTTGTTTTTAATATTTATCAAATGTATTAACATTTTTGAAAATGAAAAAAAAATACATGTACAAAAGTATTCACAGCCTTTGCTCAATACACAGGGAGTACAATCCGCGGGATCTTAAAAAGTAAAAAAAAAAAGTCTTAAATCCAATAGTTTGAATTTCCATCCATCCATTTTCTACCACTTGTCCCTTTCGGGGTCGCGGGGGGTGCTGGAGCCTATCTCAGCTATATTCAGGCGGAAGGCCGGGTACACCCTGGACAAGTCACCACCTCATCGCAGGGCCAACACAGACAGACAACATTCACACTCACATTCACACTGTAGGGCCAATTTAGTGTTGCCAATCAACCTATCCCCAGGTGCATGTCTTTGGAGGTGGGAGGAAGCCGGAGTACCCGGAGGGAACCCACGCAGTCACAGGGAGAACATGCAAACTCCACACAGAAAGATTGAACTCGGGAACTTCGTATTGTGAGGCACATGCACTAAACCACCGTACATTGAATTTAAGGCCTTAAAATGTCTAAAATTCTCCTAAAATATCATAAAAGGTCTTAAATACAATTTTGTAAGGTCTTAATCTAGTGACGTTACTTTTATTCAAAACATTGTGTATTTAGTTAGTTTAATCCTTTTGTTTTCCAATGTGAAAGAGCAGTGAATGAATTCATATACTTAGAATTCATTCTGGACTTATGATTTTACTTTGTCGTTATATTTTTTGTCCGTATGGATGTTAAATGGTCTTAAATTAGTTTCAAGATGGTCTTAAAAAAGTCTTTAAAATTTTTACATTTGACATGTTGAAATCTGCAGAGACCCTTTGTTGATGCACCTTTGGCAGAAATGATAGCTTCAAGCCTTTTTGAATACCATGCCACAAGCTTGGAACATCTATCTTTGGGCAGTGTTGCCCATTCCTCTTTGCAGCACCTCTCAAGCTCCATCAGATTGGATGGAAAGCATTGGTTTTCATTCAGGATGTCTCTGTATACAAAAACCTTTCACATTGTCACAGTGGAGTATTGTCTGTATAATTTTGAGGACAAAAATGAATATATTGCATTTTGGAATAAGACTGTGACATAACAAAATGTGGAAAATGTGAAGCGCTATCAACCCTTTCCGGAAGTGCTGTATTTTAACTGTTTCCCCACTAACTTGTCAAACAGTCGGTGGAACAGAAATTCAGAAATTCAGAAATGAACTAATACATCTTTGGTGACGCAACTACTTTGTCACCATCACAGTTTGAACGCAAAAATGTCTGCGTAACTATATCAGTTAGTTACAAATAGAGCAAAAACTGCACCAGATATACAGAAACACCACATGGAAAGTGTAAGGATACAACTCTCAAAGTCAGACTAATTTGTGCCATAATGACAATTACCATTTTTCATCAAGGCCTATACATATACGTACATCTTACTTTTTCCCCAAATTCCAGTAATAGTTGGCTCTCAGTCAACTCTGTCAGCCACCTGTTCTGTTGCCTGTCTATATAAGTAGTGTGAACTAACATCTTTGTCATTTCTGTCATGTCTGCTGAATTAACCCAAGCTACAATTTAAAGTTGTCCGGTATATTTCCCCAATGTAGTCTGTCCAATCACTGTGTACCGTGTTTATAATGCCATACAATTACATGTGACGACCCAAACGTGTACAATTTTAGTTATTGAAGATCAAAGATTTCCATGGTATATAATCATTGAAGGACAGTTTAGTTAACCTTGAATTGTTGCTACAATTTTAGAATGATTTCTTTGTAGACATCTTGTTAAGTGCAATTAAGTGCTTCTAACTTTAGAAAGATTTGTTTTGCATGACTGTGCCCCAGTGCATATTTTTTCTAAAGGCATGGTTGGGTTGAGTCTGGTGTGGAAGAAACTGAATGCCTCGCGCAGAGACATGACCTCGACCCTTCCAAACACACCAGGCTTGAACCTGAGCAGAGACTGTGAGCCAGGCCCACTGTCTATGGAAGTTTTAAAGTGAAAATAATTTGGAGCTTCTCTGCCCTCTAGTGTCCTAAAACTGATTCAAATGTATTGTCATGCTCAAACATTGGTTGCTGTGAAAATAGTACTTCTAAAATGTCAATCTCTGTTTCTATGTTAAATACTAAACACCATGATCATGAAACATCCATAATTTTAAATAGGAATTTCATTTAAAGCTCTTTTCTGAGAGACCGTAAACTTGTTTTTAGTCCATTGCACATGGATTGACCCCTCATAATAGTTTCCTTTGCTCTTTTATAATTTAATTAGGTTGCAGTTTGGTAAACTGAGGTGAGGACACTTACAAAAGAGGACAGCAGAGCTGTTGACACATCGCAAAACAAGCGATTTCTTTGTGAGCACTGCATTTCGGAAAATGACTTGTTTTTCAAGCCAGAGAGCCATAAAGTTGAAGAATGTTTGGAATGTAAAAGGGCTCCTACCTCCACAAACACGCCATTAATTGTCCTCTTCGAAATGTTTAACATCAGGATAACCACTGACCTTTAAAATGAGCAGATTTGTTCCATATATAGACAAATACAGTCCCACGGATGCTTTTCCCTAATCAGGAATCTCGGTCCGACCTGCATGTTTTTAAAGCAACAACATGAATGTAAATTCGTTTCAAAATACATTACCATGACACATATACGTCCTATCATCCTGAGTGATGATCCTCACTTTAACGCCGGCACTCCTGCATTCTTTCCGCTTCCAACAAAATACCATCTTGACAGGAATGCTTTCCATGTCTGTGTTTAGTCTTTGCTTACATGCCTTTTTTTTCACATAGTACAGGAAATGTAGTCTTGATTATAAAGCGATTTAAGAGCTGACTGATTTCCCGCAAATTACATTGTTTGGTGATGAGCTAACTCCAGTTCAGACAGAGGTATTTTCATCCATAGCGCTTCCAGTGAGGACACTAACTATGATTTAATGTTTGTTTTGATGCTTCTAAACATTTCTAGTCCTTGTATAGCGGTATAGATGCATTGGTCACTGACAATAAAAACCCGCCCGGGAAAGAGTGGAGTGCCATCGCTGTGGGTAAGATCCTGCCTCAAGTAGACTTTGACTTAGACTTAGACAAACTTCAATAGATAGATAGATAGATAGTACTTTATTGATTCCTTCAGGAGAGTTCCCTCAGGAAAATTAAAATGAACTAGAAGGGAAATTGTTCAAAGTTGGGGGAGTTCAAGGCCTTGGGGTTTTGTTCACAAGTGAGGAAAAAATGGCTCACGAGATCGAAAAGAAGATTGGTGCTGCGTTTTTAGTGATGTAGACTGCATCGGTCCATTGTGGTGAAGCTGAGCCAAAAGGCAAAGGTCTCAATTTACCAGCCGATTTAAGTTCCTATACCCTCACCAATGATCATGAGCTTTGGATAGTGACCGAAAGGATAAGAGCTACATGCAAAATTAGCTTCCTCAGGGTGGCGGGGCTCTCAAGGGGCGTTTACACGTCGCCGGGTTAAATGGCGGATCATGGCGCTTCTCAAACCGCCGTGAACCATGTCCCAGCAATGGCGGAAAGCCTTTATCAACACATATTAGCACAGTAGTACTATGGATCTCCCTGAAAGGCGCCGGAGTCCTCCACCTTCTTCTTATCTTATCTTAATCCTCTTCGTCCCTGATGGGACCCAAGGCTTCGACGACCTTAGTAGAAGCATTTAAGGCCCATCTTAAAACTCATTTGTATACTCTAGCCTTTAAATAGACCCCCTTTTTAGACCAGTTGATCTGCCGTTTCTTTTCTTTTCTCCTCTGCCCCCCACTCCCTTGTGGAGGGGGGGACACAGGTCCGGTGGCCATGGATGAAATGCTGGCTGTCCAGAGTCGGGACCTGGGGTGGACCGCTCGCCTGTGCATCGGTTGGGGACATCTATGCGCTGCTGACCCGTCTCCGCTCGGGACAGTCTCCTGCTGGCCCCATTATGGACTGGACTCTCACTATTATGTTAGATCCACAATGGACTGAACTTTCAGAATATTATGCTAGACCCACTCAACGTCCATTGCATCCGGTCTTCCCTAGAAGGGGGTCACCCACATCTGCAGTCTTCTCCAAGGTTTCTCATAGTCATTCACATTGACATCCCACTGGGTTGTGAGTTTTTCCTTGCCTTTTGCATTATCTGTGGTCTAGATCATGTTTTGTTTAGTTATGTTCTGTTTGTTTAAGACTCCATTCAATTCCTGTTTTTTCGCTCCCTTGTTTGGTCACCATGACGACCGATTAGTTTCACCTGTCCTCATGTGACTCACGCACCTGGCTCTAATCATGAGACTATTATTTAAGCCTGTTTTACTCTGATTTTGATGTTTATGCCATTGATGCATGCTCTGCCAAGTAAGTTTTGTTTCATGTCCATAGTTTCTGCCCATGTGTTAGTTGTGTTCCCTGCCCCAAGTGTGCGCCTTTTGTTTTTCCCTCATTGACTTTGAATAATTAAATCATGTTTTTACCTGCAAACCTTGTCCGGTTAAGTACGTTTGCGTCTCGGGAAAACAATCCTCGCAGCAAGCTGCATAAAGGTCCACGTCATGACAGAATGTCGCCAGCAAAATGTTTTCTTGCAACGGACTTTGAGTTAATGGAGGACGACACGGTGGAGGCGTTAAGTGCCATGGAGCATCGGGACTTGATGTGGGGTCCGAGCGGCAAGTTGATCCCGATCAGCTCCGTGTGGCCCCAGTGCCGGAAGCGCCGGCAAAAGCGAAAGCCGTCCGGAAAGGCTTCTCTGAGCCGGCAGGATGCTTCGTTCCCGCAAGCTCCTCCTCCTCCGGGCCGAAGCAAGCTGCAGATTGCCCGGCTTTGCCCTGATGATGTCACGGACCAGGATTTTTTTTTTTCTGAACCTTATTTTTTGTCAGCCGCCCCCAACAAAAAACTCTATTTCCATGATAAAACACTATCAAAACATGTTTATGGAAATTAGAGCTAGTCATATCAAGTCACCTGGTAAATTTCATGCTCCGCCCCCCAGGACTCAAGCCCTGCCCACGTCACAAAATTGTTCTTTTTGTCCACCCACACAAACCCAGGTGGGGAATACAGAAAGACGTTTTGGACAATTTAGAGGGGAAGATTCTGCCCCCCTCCTGTCCTCCCTCCACCCACCCCTAAAGATGGTTCCAGACCACAAGGAGTGCTTCTGGTATCCGCCCCCTTGAGGGGGGCCTAGGGCTGGGAGCTGTGCTAGTGGGGTGACTCAGCTGCGCCCAGCCAGGCAGCAACCTCCGGGCCGGCCACCACCACCGGTTTTTCGGCATGCCAAGCCGCAACCACCAGCTAGGCCACCTCCGCCAAAGCCAAGGCTAGCAACCGTTCCTGCTTCAAGGCTAGCACTTCTTCCGGCGTCAAGGCTAGCACTCGTCCAAGTTCCACCACGCCAAGTTCCACCACGCCAAGTGCCACCATGTCAAGTTCTACCACGCCAAGTTCTACCACGCCAAGTTCCACCACGTCAAGCTCCACGACGCCAAGTTCCGCCAGTCGCAGCTCCACAATGCCAAGTGCCGCCAGTCGCAGCTCCACGACGCCAAGTGCCGCCAGTCGTAGCTCCACGACGCCAAGTGCCACGCCAAGCTTCGCCGCCTGCCGCACCACACCAAGCTTCCACGCCTGCCACGACAAGGACGCGCGGGGCTTCCACGCCTGCCACGACGAGGACGCGCGGGGCTTCTACGCCTGCCACGACGAGGACGCGTGCAGCTTCCACGCCTGCCACGACGAGTACGCGCGCAGCTTCCACGCCTGCCACGACGAGTACGCGCGCAGCTTCCACGCCTGCCAAGACGAGGACACGCGCAGCTTCCACGCCTGCCACGACGAGGACGCGCGCAGCTTCCACGTCTGCCATGAAGAGGACGCGCGCAGTTTCCACGCCTGCCACGACGAGGATGCGCGCAGCTTCCACGCCTGCCACGACGAGGACGCGCGCAGCTTCCACGTCTGCCACGACAACGCGGGCAGCTTCCACGCCTGTCTCGACGACAACGCGCGCACCTCCTCGTCGGCCACAGATGTGGCCGTTCCCTGGTCGTCCGCCACGCCAAGTGCACCCACCTCCTCATCGGCCACGGATATGGCCGTTTCCGGGTCGCCCGCCTTGTCAGGTGCAGCGGCGTTCTATGCGTCGCCGCCGCCTGACTCTCCCTCTGTGGATTCGGGGACACTTAGTCCGGCGACCCACCGCCATTCCCCCTCCCCCGCCCTCCCATGACTCTTGATCTTGCTTTGTTTTTTGGTGTTTTGGACATCTGGGATCTGTCCTTGAGGGGGGAATCCTGTCATGATATGTAGTCTAGGTCATGTTTTGTTTAGTTATGTTCTGTTTGTTTAAGACTCCATAGTTCCTTTTTTTTCGCTCCCTTGTTAGGTTACCATGACGACCGATTAGTTTCACCTGTCCTCATGTGACTCATGCACCTGGCTCTAATCATGACACTATTATTCAAGCCTGTTTGGCCAGTTAGTCGGTCCGGCAACATTACTCTGATTTTGCTGTTCATGCCATTGATTCATGCTCTGCCAAGTAAGTTTTGTTTCATGTCCATAGTTTCTGCCCATGTGTTAGTTTTGTTTCCTGCGCCGAGTTTATTCTCCGCCTTGTGTGCGGCTTTTGTTTTTCCCTCATTGACTTTGAATAATTAAATCATATTTTTACCTGCAAGCCTTGTCCGGTCAAGTCTGTTTGCGTCTCGGGAAAACAATCCTCGCAGCAAGCTGCCTAAAGGTCCACGTCATGACAGCCCTTATGTGGGCTCTGAACCGAGGATGTCGTTGTCGCTTGTGCAGCCCTTTGAGACACTTGTTATTTAGGGCTATATAAATAAACATTGATTAATTAATTGATTGAGCTGTCTCCATCTGGACCTGTCTCCATCGCCCCAGGTTAGGTTTATCTCCTTCAGCTCAGCTGTTACCGTACGCTGCCACGTGTTCTTGGGCCGACCTTGCTTCCTTTTCCCAGGTGGAGTCCATCGTAGTGCGATCTTGGGGATGCGGTCTTGGTCCATCCTGAGAACATGCCCAAGCCATTGGAATCGGCAGCATTTGATCTCTAGCACCACATTGTTGCACTTGGTCTTCTTGTATTAGATGTGCATTGGATATTTTCTCGGGCCAAAAGATTCGACAGAGTTTCCTGAGGCATCCATTGTGGAAAGCTTTGACTTTTTTCATGTCGTAGAATGTTACTCGCCAGCATTCCGAGCCGTACAACAATACAGATTTAACATTACTGTTGTAAAGTCGGACCTTTGTTCTTAAGCTATATTGCTTGGACTTCCAGATGGTGTGTAGCCTAGCAAAAGCACCCTGTGCCTTTCCGAGTCTTGCTCTAATCGAGGAAAACAGCTGAGATAGCGGAGAGTGGAAGCGGATGGTCCAAGATGGCGGACTAAGCAGCGTGGCTTTCCGGAGAATTTCACATTTACGACCATATTAATAGAAAAAAAGACTTTGAGTTTGGAGTGACGGCGTGTTATATGAAGTGAAGACAGAGAGGAGGCTAGCCGGCAGGAGCGGCGAAGGGACCCTGCGGAAGACGTCGGTGGCGAGGGAGAGGCCCGGCTAGCAGCTAGCAGCAGCTAGCAGAAGCAAGACCACCTCGCGACGACGGGACCGGCATTTGACGGCGGCGGCGGCGAGTCACGGCAGCGGGGCGGCGAGGTAGAGGCCCGGCTAGCAGCCAGCAGCAGTGGGACCACCACCCCACCACCTCACGGCTGCGAGAGCGACAGCTTTCTTGCGGCGGCGTGTGACAGCAGCAGAGCGGCGAGGGAGAGGCCCGGCTAGCGGCTAGCAGAAGCGGGACCACCTCGCGACGACGGGACCGGCAGGTGACGGCGGCGGCGAGTGACGGCAGCAGGGCGGCGAGGGAGAGGCCCGGCTAGCAGCCAGCAGCAGTGGGACCACCACCTCACGGCGGCGAGAGCGACAGCTTTCGCGCGGTGGTGTGTGACAGCAGCAGAGCGGCGAGGGAGAGGCCCGGCTAGCGGCTAGCAGCAGCTAGCAGAAGCGGGACCACCTCGCGACGACGGGACCGGGGACAGCCTTGGCTGAAGGCGGTAAACACCCGCAACAGCCAAAATCAACATGGGGCCAAAGAAGGTGCGTGCTCTCTCCTGATGAAGGTGAGGAGATAAGGCGATCACTTGAATTTTTAACAGCAGAGGTATCAGCCATTAAGCAGTACCAACAGACAATTATGCAGCTGGTGGACGAGGTAAAAATTCTACGAGTCGAGAATGACGCAAAAACTTTACAAATAGAACAATTAACAGACCGAGTGGATGAACTGGAACAATACACAAGAATAAATGACGTTATTCTGACCGGGCTTAATATTAAGCCCCGTTCATATGCTCAGGCGGTGACCGCCAATGGTGGAGAAGAGCCCGGGAATTTGGACATCTCCACAGAGAGGCAAGTGGCAACATTCATGGAGTCAAAAGGCATATTCATGGACATGGCAAATGTGGAAGCTTGCCACCCACTCCATAAGAAGAAAGATAATTCGGCACCAGTAATAATAATGAGATTTGTCAATAGGAAACATAAAACCGCATTACTAAAACAAGGGAGGAAGCTGAAAGGAACAGACGTGCACATAAATGAACATTTAACAAAGAAAAACGCAGACATAGCCAGAAAAGCACGTAGCTTAAGAAAACAAGGAAAAATACAACAAACATGGACAGCAAACTGCAATATATTTATTAAACTAAATGGAACACCAGAGGAAGCAAGTGTAATAGTCATAAGGAAAATAGCAGAGCTGGATAAATATCAATAACGATAAAAAAATTAAACACAACCATGACACAAACAAACAATAATCAATCAAACAGAGAATTTATAACCTTTTCCAGCACTGACTATAACAGGATGGAATTGGACAGTGCTATAGATCCAGACATACATTGTTTTTCTCACATGGACAATAATTGTTTATATTATACAGAAGTACAGTACAACACCAACATTAATTCCAATAACAAACTGTCAATTATTCATATTAACTGCAGAAGTTTGTATGCCAACTTTAACAATATGAAATTATTTTTGGAACAATTTAAAGAACCTTTCAAAATTATCGCTGTATCAGAGACATGGATGGATCCAAAAAAAGGAATGGACTTTGGACTAGAAGGATAGGAACTCAATTATATTAATAGAGTAAAGAAGAATGGAGGTTGAGTTGCTGTATATGTGATGAAGGACTTCCATTACAAGGTGGTAAAAGACATGTCACTGGCTATTGACAATGTTTTAGAGTGTATAACCATTGAGATATGTCATGAAAGAAATAGAAATGTATTGATCAGTTGTATATGTAGGGCACCCAACTCAAGTATTGAAGGATTTGAAGACTGGATTAAGGGAACTTTCAATGGAATCAGTCAAAAAGTACTCTTTTTATGTGGAGACTTCAACATTGATCTCTTGAACCCCAACAAGCAAAAGTCCATTAATGATTTCACAGATACAATGTATAGTATGAGTTTGTATCCTCAAATCACAAGGCCAACCAGAATTGCAAGTCACAGTGCTACACTTATTGACAATATATTCACTAATGTCTTTGATAATAATATAACAAGTGGACTGTTAACAACCGACATCAGCGACCATCTGCCAGTCTTTACTATTTATGATGGGAACTACAGGAAGAAGAACATTGACAAAAAGACATTTCAAAGACTATGTACAGAGGAAGGAATGATTTTCTTCAAGAAGGATCTGAGGAAACAAATTTGGGACAATGTATATAATGAAGATGATGTAGATGATGCATATGGGAATTTTGTCAACACCTTTCTAACACTCTATGATAAACATTGCCCATGGAAAGAACGTAGTAAGAAGCAAAAGAAAAACAACCAACCGTGGATGACAAAAGGACTGAAAAATGCTTGTCACAAAAAAAAAAACACATTGTATCGAATATTTATAACACAAAGATCTATAGAGGCGGAAAATAAATATAACAAATGTAAAAACAAGCTAATTGGTATACTACGAACATGTAAGAAGGAATACTACAGTCAATTATTAAACTACAACAAAAACAACATGAGAGCAACATGGGGCATCCTAAATAGCATCATTAAAAATGGTGCTAAGAAATATTACCCCCAGCACTTTCTAGATGGACATACAAAAAATGACAATATGAACCAAATAGCTGAACGTTTCAATGATTATTTTGTTAATATCGGAACAAATCTGGATCAAAGAATTCCAAATGCAGATGATGGGTCAGTTGAGGACTTGAGTGAGCTCATAGACAGAAATCCCAATTCCATGTTTCTTAAAAGTGTAACAAAAGAAGAAATAATCAAAATTGTAAAAAATTGTAAATCCAAGACTTCAACCGACTGTCATGGAATAGATATGGTAACGATAAAAAAGGTTATAGAAGACATTTCAGAACCTCTGACTTATATCACCAATGTATCATTTTTAACCGGAAAATTCCCAGACAAAATGAAAATTGCAAAAGTCGTACCAATCTATAAGAATGGAGACGTACACCAGTTTACTAACTACAGACCAGTTTCATTACTTCCACAATTCTCCAAAATCATGGAAAAATTATTCAATAGTCGATTAGATTTATTTATTAACAAAAGTGGGACGCTCGTGGAGAACCAATATGGATTTCGAGCAAATATCTCAACATCAATAGCATTAATTAAAATAACCGAGGAAATTACCAATGCAATAGATGGTAAAGAATGTGCGGCAGCAGTATTCATGGACTTAACAAAAGCATTTGACACAATTAATCATGATATTTTAATACAAAAATTAGAACGATATGGCATCAGAGGTTTGGTATTGAACTGGGTAAGAAGCTATTTAACCAACAGGAAGCAATATGTGAAGATGGGTGAAAATATGTCAACACGGCTAGATATATCCTGTGGTGTGCCGTAGGAATCAATACAGGGACCAAAATTGTTTAATCTTTATATAAACGACATTTGTAAAGTTACAAAGGACTTAAAGTTAGTTTTATTTGCAGATGATACAACTGCTTTCTGTTCAGGAGAGAACACACAGAAGATAATACAAATAATAACAGAAGAAATGAACAAATTAAAAAGATGGTTTGACAAAAACAGACTATCTTTGAATCTCAGTAAAACTAAAATAATGCTATTTGGTAATAGTAGGAAAGAGCATCATACGCAAATACAAATAGACGGAGTAGACATCGAAAGGGTAAAAGAAACCAAATTTTTGGGAGTATTAATAGATGATAAAATGAACTGGAAATCTCATATACAAAACATACAACATAAGGTGGCAAAAAACATTTCAATAATGAATAAAACAAAACACGTCCTGGGCCAAAAATCACTTCATATTCTCTACTGCTCACTAGTGTTACCATATCTGAGTTATTGTGCAGAAATATGGGGAAATTACTACAAATGTGCGCTACATTCGTTAACCATGTTACAAAAAAGATCAGTTAGAATAATACATAATGTTGGATACAGAGAACATACAAACCCTTTATTTATTAAGTCAAAAATATTAAAGTTTGGTGAAAATGGATGGATGGATGGATGGATTTGGTAAAATTGCAAACAGCTAAAATGATGTACAAAGCAATCTATAACCTGCTACCAAAGAATGTACAACAATTCTTCTCAACTAAAGAGGAGAAATATAACCTTAGAGGAAAAAATAATTTAAAACATTTATATGCACGTACAACACTTAAAACTTTTAGCATAACAGTATGTGGAATTAAATTATGGAATGGATTAAGTAAATAAGTTAAAAATTGTACTGACATGTTCCAGTTTAAGAGGTTGTTTAAATTTATAGTGCTTACAAAGTACAAAGAAGAAGAATTTTGAGAAAAACTTCCAACCTTATTGAAAATATTCTTCATCTCAGTATGTTAATAATGACTGAATTAATTAATTATATATTACAAACTGTTGTATATACTAATTCATAGATGTTATTTTATTATATAAAAAGGTCAGTAAATGATTTTATATAATTGTAAACGCTTTGAAGTGGGAAAGGGGTAGGATTAAATAAGCTTTGCTTCTTCCTACTCCTTTTCGGGCATGATGTAAATGAAATTATATGAAATTGTGTGATGTATTATGATGTAAATGTGTTCATGTTCGAAATAAACTAAAAGAAAGAAAGAAAACGTCCTTTTGTGCAGAGTTATCCTTACTGACGAGACTTCCCAGATAGGTAAAGTCCTCAACATAGTTGAGAGCATGTCCATTCACTGTGATTGGTACATCTGGAGTGGCATTAATGCACATCACTTGTGTTTTGGACACATTTATGTTCAGCCCTACCTGTTGGGCGAATGTGTTCAGTCTGTCAGTTTTCTCCTGCAGATGCATGTGCTTTGGTGCAAGGACAGCAAGATCATCAGCAAAATCTAGATCTTCAAGTTGGGAGAACAAAGTCCACTGGATACCCCTGGGTCTGTCAGTTGAATTCTGCATGACCCAGTCTATGGCAATCAGGAAGAGAATGGGGGAAATAGTGCACCCTTGCCACACCAGACTCCACAGTGATCCATGTAGATGGCTCACCACTAACAATGACGCTGCACCCCCCCCCCCCCCCCCACACCCCCCCACCCCCCCATCCACCTTCTTCTTCTCTTCAACTGCAATACCACCATATGGGACCTTGATGCCTTTGTGTTTAACTCCGCAGCCTCGTGGAGTTAACAGGTTGACATCGTGAAGGTCCAGGAGAAAAATGTGACAGGCGTATTATGTCAGTGCTATTACCACTGATATTAAAAGGCATTTAGAACACAGACCACTTTAAACCCAACGAAAAATGTAACATGTTGAATTTTTTTCTCTGGCTTCATGTAACGGATGACTAGGGTTTGTGTATGGTGTTAACGCGGTCTTTGACGGAGCGCAGCAAACTGGCTAACCGCCATCATGTGTGAATGCTCCTTTAAACGCACCTTTAGAGACTGGGTGAAAAGCTTCATTATCTGTGAGGAACCTGGAGTAGATCTGCTGCTTCTCCACATTGAACCAGATGAGGTGGCCTGGGAATCTGGGCAGGAAGCCTACTGGGCGCCTCCCTGAGGAGGTGTTCATGGTACGTCCGACCGGTAAGAGGCCACAGGAAAGACCCAGGACACTTTTGAAAGACTATGTCTTTCATACGGCAAGGGAACACCTTGGTATTCCCGCCATTGATCTGGACAAAAAAAGCCAGAAAGAGGAAAGTTAAGGGGTGGCATATGCCAGCAACGTGAGGATTTCAGGTTCGATTCCAGCTTCTGCCATCCTAGTCACAGCCGTTGTCGTGAGGCAAGAGACTTAACCCTTGGTGCTGATGGGTCGTGGTTAGCATTGCAGCTTCCGCCATCAGTTTGTGAAAGTGTGTGTGAATGGGTGAATGTGATATAGTAATGTAAAGCACAGTGGGTACCTTTGTAAGCATAATAAAGCGCTAAATATATACAGACCATTTACCAAGTCAACCTTGGGTATGTGAAAGAAAACAGAAGGATGAAATTAGATCGCCGTGAGTACAAATTGCCTTGTCTATCGTCAAACATGTTCATGGTATCGTCACGAACAGGGGAGGATGAGTACTGTCAACATCTACTCTGACATTCTGTTGCAGAACCTGTCCGCCTTTCCTTTAAAAACCGGACTGCATAGCAGTTTTCCAATATGAGCCCAAACACACCTCTAAGATGACGAGCGACTTGCTGAGGAAGATGATGGAGTGGCTAAGTACGTCTTTAGACCTGAACCCAATTGAACTCTGTCGGGCCATGCTCAAGTGAATGGTGAATGAGTGCATGGTCTCTCTCATCCAGCAGCTCCATTATGTCATCATTGAGCAGTGGAAGAGGATTCCAGTAACAACCTCTGCAGCTCTGATGAATTCAATACCCAAGAGGATTAAGGCAGTGCTAGATAACAATGGCGCTCACACTACATATTTCCACCAAGGACGCAATTTAGACTTGTTCACTGTGAGCAATTTAGACAATAATGACTCTGTTTTGAGTTATTTTTAGCAGACAGTAAATCTATTCTGTTGTAAACTGAAGAATGTTAAATTCCTACAGTATTGTCCCTGGAGAATACATAATACAATGTTTTCTGAGATGTGTAGACTAATAAGGGATACCCAGAATGTTTGACAAAGAATGATTGAAATCTGATTTTTTTTTTTTTTTTTGCATTTTCATACATTTTTCTCATAACCATATAAAGGTGTGGAAAAAGTTGAAAAATATGATATCTAATTAATTACTCCAGATCCAGTGACAAAAAGTCACCATGACACGGACTACTTGGGAGCTGACATTCAAAGAAAAAGAAGATGACGCATGAGCTTAGGTGTTGAATGATGGACAGAAGTATCAGGAAATGAGGGGGAGAGGAAGGGTTCAGAAAGTGTGTGAAGCAGGCAAAAAAAACATCTGAATATTAGAAAAGAAAAGGTGCAACTCCTCTGCTTTTTTTTATTTACAACGGAAGCTCTTTAATATACTGTGGTAAAATACAGTTCAGTTCAGTTCAGTTTCAGTTTATTTGGAACATGCATGCAATACAATGTAATGCATCACACAATTCCAGTTGTTTCATTACAGCACGTCCGAAAAGGAGTAGGAAGAAGCAGAGCTTATATCCTACCCCTTTTATTCCATAGCAATTGTATCCAATTTCCTTGTTCTCTGTAACAGAACAGTGAGCAAATAAATAATAAATAAATAATATACCACAGTAAGCAAACAAATATTAAATACATAAATAATCTATGTCTCAATTTAAAAAAAGGAGAACAAAGGGGTTCAAGATGTACAACTCTATTTAGCTCAGGCCAGCGAGTGAAATACACTATATTGTATATTGTTATATAATGTTAAAATCTACATAAACACATGATGATGTCCATTAAATTGCAGCTATATATCTCTCTCTGCTGTAGCCACAGTAGGGCTGCAACTCATGACTATTTTTTATAGAGGACTGGTCATCGACTATTTCAGCCATTAGCTGACTAATAACTTTTTTATCGGCTTTTACAATTCAATATTTTCAGTGGAATTGAAAATCTTAGAACTACTCACAATTCGATTTGATTAGTTGGGTGATTCATTTCAGAATCCATCCATCCATCCATTTCCTACCGCTTGTCCCGTTCGGGGTCACGGGGGGTGCTGGAGCCTATCTCAGCTTCATTCGGGCGGAAGGCGGGGTACACCCTGGACAAGTCGCCACCTCCTCACAGGGCCAACACAGATAGAGAGACAACATTCACACTCACATTCACACACTAGGGCCAATTTAGTGTTGCCAATCAACCTATCCCCAAGTGCATGTCTTTGGAGGTGGGAGGAAGCCGGAGTACCCGGTGGGAACCCACGCAGTCACGGGGAGAACATGCAAACTCCGCACAGAAAGATCCCGAGCGCAGAATCGAACCCAGGACCTTCGTATTGTGAGGCAGACGCACTAACCCCTGTTCAACCGTGCTGCCTAATTTCAGAATGAATTACTTATTTAAAGCCCCATTTAAGAACTTTCAATTTTGGTTGATTTTGGCGGTGCCGGTGGACCAAAGTGGGAGTGTTTTGCCTGAATGAAGACCACATTGCCCATGGGGGAAACTGACTCGATAATACCACAATAATTCAGTGATCATTCCACAGTAGGAACCTACATATTTTACTCAAACTTTATATTTGCGGTTTGCAGTCATCGAGTTGTTTTTTGCATTATATCAGGGATGTCAAACGTACAGCCCGAGGGCCGGATCAGGCCCGCGAACAGGTTTTACCCGACCCGCGGTATGAGTTTGCTAAGTATAAAAATGTACCTGAAATGTTTTAATGAAAGAAACAGCTGTTCTAAATGTGTCCACTGGATGTCACAATAGCGATTCTTTGTATCTTTGTAGATGATGCTACATATGTACAAAATAAACCACATGATCAAGTAAATCAGTCAAGAAAAATGATCGAACTACGTAAATAACATACTGTAATTTGGTTTTCATATATTTGTTTTTATCTTCATAGATTGAAAATTAACACCAATGTGTTGACTGATGAACATTATCACATAATGTATTCAGAAAACATAAATAACGACAAATAAAGTATATATACTATTAACCGCAACAGGTAATTGTAAAAAAAACATCAACATTATGATTTGTACATTTGCAGAATGTGCTTGTTCTATTTTTAAACAAAGACAACAATCTGAAGTTGTCTTTATTTTTAAGTTATCGTGCCGTGATTTTACCAGTCCGGCCCACTTGGGAGTAGATTTTTCTCCATGTGGCCCCCCATCTAAAATGAGTTTGATACCCCTGCTTTATACAGTACTTCTGAGTTTTTTGCTTGGCTGGTCGTGTCAGTGTGGAACTGCAAACTATAAAGCCGGGGACTATTTATTGCAACCACGCAAATTTCGATGACTTACATTAGCATTATCACTTTGATTTGAGCATTGAAAGGTACTTACTAGTCCAGCAGGAACAGAGCCAAGGCAGCCCCGGTCTGAAATCCCTCCTCATCTTTTAGCTCAGGCCAGCGAGTAAAAGCCGGGCCAATGTTGATTCTTGACTGTCCTTTCATTTGTGGAGCCTCCCTTTTTTTTGGCTCCTCAGAAACAATTATTTATTTATTTTTTGTTATTTAACAGCTTCGGCCGTGATAGCAGTAATTGCACGTAGGCATTCGCATCGAGTTAGGTCTTTTTAAACGATTGAAGAAAGGAGGGGTGGCGTATGCTGTACTTACTTTTACTGAAGACTTGTTTGCAGAGTGGATAGGGAGGAAAATACATGTTTGATAGGCATAATATTCAAAAACTTGGTCAAAATTTTAGCTAAAATGTGTTGATATAAGTACTTGGGCGTACGAAAACCAAGGTGTGGAAATGACAATTAACTTGCCTAAACGTTACTGAACACATTATCCACACAACATTTACATTGTTTTTATTATACACACCCAACCCTTAGGCATTTTTTGCTGCTTTTTTCTTTCAGTGAACCCTGTAAACTAGAGATGGGCATAACTTGTTTTTTTTAAACAATGGGAAGAAGAAAGTGAGTTTGAAGGACAGTGCTGATAAGGAAAAGTGGGTGATGTTCATTGAATTTAAGAAATAACATACATACACGAATACAGTACATTCCTACACACTAAGTTTGTACATCCACACGCACATCCACTGTACATACATACGTATATACGTACATACTGTACATATACATTCACTGTACAAACATACATATACACGTACTGTACATATACAAGTACATATACATACATACACTCATGCATACAATCACGTTTCATCAAACATATATTAACGTCGTTGTCCTAGGGTAAACTGGATAACACATGGCACACTAACAAAGCTTAACCTATATTACTATAACAATCTACAAGGTTAATATAGTTGGCTTCTCTTTAATCCCCACCATTTATCTGCTTTCCTTCATATTTGAAGTTATCATTACATATATGTATTGTTGCATTTGAAACAATTGTATTGTTGATAATAGAGGTCATTATTATTCATTATCAATAGTGCTATTTCTATTGGTATATGTATTGCTTCATTTGTAGTGTAATAATGTTCATTGTCATTTCTGGATTATTATTTATTTCACTAATTGCTTCTTTGCTATCACTTTTACCATCATATTTGTACATAGCAATCAATCAATCAATGTTTATTTATATAGCCCTAAATCACGAGTGTCTCAAAGGGCTGCATAAGCCACAACGACATCCGCGGTACAGAGCCCACATAAGGGCAAGGAAAAACTCACCCCAGTGGGACGTCGATGTGAATGTCTATGAGAAACCTTGGAGAGGGCCGCATCCGGTCTCCTGCTAGGGGAGACCGGATGCAATTGATGTCGAGTGGGTCTGACATAATATTGTGAAAGTCTAGTCAATAGTGGATCTAACATATTAGTGAGAGTCCAGTCCATAGTGGATCTAACATAATAGTGAGAGTCCAGTCCATAGTGGGGCCAGCAGGAAACCATCCCGAGCGGAGACGGGTCAGCAGCGCAGAGATGTCCCCAACCGATGCACAGGCGAGCGATCCATCCCGGGTCCCGACTCTGGACAGCCAG
The DNA here is from genome assembly GCF_033978785.1 of Entelurus aequoreus. NCBI lineage: Eukaryota > Metazoa > Chordata > Actinopteri > Syngnathiformes > Syngnathidae > Entelurus > Entelurus aequoreus. The sequence continues at coordinate 66,277,778 of NC_084732.1, forward strand.
CACTTCATCCATGGCCACCGGACCTGTGTTCCCCCCCTCCACAGGGGAGAGGGGGAAAGAGGAGAAAAGAAAAGAAACGGCAGATCAACTGGTCTAAAAAGGGGGTCTATTTAAAGGCTAGAGTATACAAATGAGTTTTAAGATGAGACTTAAATGCTTCTACTGAGGTAGCATTTCTAACTGTTTCCGGGAGGGCATTCCAGAGTACTGGAGCCCGATTAGAAAACGCTCTATAGCCCGCATACTTTTTTTGGGCTCTGGGAATCACTAATAAACCGGAGTTCTTAGAACGCAGATTTCTTGCCGGGACATATGGAACAATACAATAGGCAAGATAGGCTGGAGCTAGACCGTGTAGTATTTTATACGTAAGTAGTAAAACCTTAAAGTCACATCTTAAGTGCATAGGAAGTCACTGCAGGTGAGCCAGTATAGGCGTAATATGATCAAACTTTCTTGTTCTTGTCAAAAGTCTAGCAGCCACATTTTGTACCAACTGTAATCTTTTACTGCTAGACATAGGGAGACCCGAAAATAATATGTTACAGTAATTGAGACAAGAGGTAACGAATGCATGAATAATGATCTCAGTGTCGCTAGTGGACAAAATGGAACACATTTTAGCGATATTACGGAGATAAAAGAAGGCTGTTTTAGTAACACTCTTAATGTGTGACTCAAACGAGAGAGTTGGGTGGAAGATAATACCCAGATTCTTTACCGAGTCGCCTTGTGTAATTGTTTGGTTGTCAAATGTTAAGGTGGTATTATTAAATAGATGTCGGTGTCTAGCAAGACCGATAATCAGCATTTCCGTTTTCTTAGCGTTGAGTTGCAAAAAGTTAGCGGACATCCATTGTTTAATTTCATTAAGACACGCCTCCAGCTGACTACAATCCGGCGTGTTGGTCAGCTTTAGGGGCATGCAGAGTTGGGTGTCATCAGCATAATAGTGAAAGCTAACACCGTATTTGCGTATGATGTCACCTAGCAGCAGCATGTAGATGCTGAAGAGTGCAGGGCCAAGAACCGAACCCTGGGGAACTCCACACGTTACCTTAACATAGTCCGATGTCACATTGTTATGTGAGACGCACTGCATCCTGTCAGTAAGATAAAAGTTAAACCAAGACGAGGCTAAGTCTGACATACCAATACGTGTTTTGATACGCTCTAATGAAATATTATGATCGACGGTATCGAAAGTAGCGCTAAGATCAAGAAGCAGCAACATAGATGACACATCAGAATCCATCGTTATCAATAGATCATTTGTCATTTTTGCGAGGGCTGTCTCCGTAGAGTGATTTGCCCTGAAACCGGATAGAAAAGGTTCACAGAGATTGTTAGACACTAAGTGTTCATTTAGCTGATGTGCAACAATTTTTTTAAAGATTTTCGAAATAAAGGGAAGGGGGGACACCGGTCGGTAATTTACCATGAGGTCAGGATCGAGGTTAGGTCTTTTGAGCAGAGGATGGATAACCGCTTTTTGAATGCTAGGGGAACAGTGCCAAACGAAAGTGATAAGTTTATAATATTTAGCACTGATGGACCTAATAATACAAAAATCTCCTTGATAAGTTTCCTAGGAAGTGGATCAAGTAAACATGTTGTTTGTTTTATCCCACTTACACGCTGTAATAATTCCTCTAATGTTATTTCATCAAAAAGAGGGAGACTATTTTGGAGGAAAGTATCCGTCGTATATACAGTCGTATTTGTGTTAATAGAACCCAGTTGTAGCTGGGATGCGTTGTCTTTAATCTCCTTTCTAAGGAGTTCAATGTTCTTATTAAAGAAATTCATAAAGTAATCTGCAGAGTGGGTGGAGCTACTGGGAGGAGTCCCTTGTTGGGTTAGTGATGCTACTGTACTAAACCAAATTTTAGGATCGTTTTTGTTGAGGCGGATGAGATTTGAGTAATATTTAGCTTTAGCTAAGGTAAGCATGCGTTTATAAGTTATTAAACTATCACTCCATGCTTGATGGAAAACCTCAAGTTTAGTCGCGCGCCATTTGCGTTCCAGCTTTCTACATGATAATTTATGAGCTCTAGTTTCTTCTGTAAACCATGGGGTGCGCCTTTTAGGGGCCCTTTATAGCTGTAGCAGTGCTATACCATCAATGGTTTCGCGCAGGGCGTCGTCAAAGTTGTTAGTGAGGTTATCAATAGAGCCCATATAATTTGGGAATGGTGCCATTACCGAAGGTAGTAGGTTAGCAAGAGTCATCGTTGTGGCTGGTAGATAACAGCCAGGTAGAGAGGCAGCGGTGTGACAGATGTCATAGTAAGCACCTCAAACGATTTATATTTATTATTTAGGTTGGGGGTAAGGTTAAAGTTTTCATTGTATATTAGTGTGACCCCCCCCCCCGCCTTTTAAGGGGACAGGGCAATATGCGCATTCGTATAATTAGGAGGAGATGCCTCATTTAGTGCAAAAAAAAAATAAAAAAATTGTCTGGTTTGAGCCAGGTTTCGCTAAGACCAATGACGTTAAGATTGTTGTCTCTAATGACCTCATTAACTAATAACGTTTTGGGAGACAATGATCTTATGTTTAAAAAGCCCATATTATAGGCATTGGGCTGTTTTGACGGGTTTTTATTGAAATTATCCATAGTAGCAATATTAATAATGTTGTGTTTATTATGCGTAGTGCACTTTAGTAAATAGTTTCGACCATTTCTAGGAATTGATATGACGGGAATTTTCAGATTGTTTGCTTGGTGCTGCGATAAACTGAATGCATCATAATTTGCCACCTCAGTAGAATGCATGTCCACCTCCGACACAGTCACTGCAGAAAAAACATTATGTGAGATATGTATTATTTTAAGATAATTGCTTTGTGTGCATGGGTTATCCAGTCTGGCGCTGGCTAGTTCTAGCTTAACTGACTCCTCACCCGGACTAGCAGACTCTGTAATTGCCTGTGACCGGGCGTGCTCTAGTGTAGTTAGTCAAGTGTGACTCAAACAGTAGTCTATGTTCCTAGCCAGGATGATGGCGCCTTCCTGGTTAGGGTGAAGGCCGTCTTTCATCAGCAAGCCTGGTCATTGGAGCCAACGTGTACAACTATATTCGCATAACTAGTGGTGCGATTAGCCTGTCGTACGTGTTTACTAGGCCTGTTGCGAGTTAGCTCCCTAAGATTAGCTTCAGTGTCAGGTGCTCTGGCCCCGGGAATACACTTATTTGTGGCTGGTTTGCTAAGCTTTATGTTTCGGGTGATGGAGTCCCCTATGACTAAGGTGTGGTGCCCGGTAGACTGGGGTGTAGGACTAGATAAAGGGCTAAATCTATTATGCGTCTCAACCGGTACACCGTAGTTTATAGGCCTCTTAGGACTGCTATAAACTGGGCTAGTTAGCTCGCTATAGCTAACGCTAGCAGATGTGTCCACAACATCTAAAGTTACGAGATTACTCTGCTCTAACTGGCGGACACGACCCTCTAGCAGAGCCAGCCTATCCATGAGTAAGGTGCACGAAGCGCAGGAAGCCATACTCACGGTATTTTCTGTCACCGAGTGAAGTTCCTGCTGTCTTCCGGGAAGTGGTTGCGATGTGTGGGTAGTAGATTCCTTCTGACAGGTGCCGCCTTTCTCCGCGCTAGCTTCGTTAGCTTAGCAGCTAGCTAGCTGAAGAAGGGGTGGTGAGACAGAGATCGGGTGATTTGCAAGTTAAATAGGACTACTAAATATGTTTGGGAAGTAGTAAAGAAAGCTGCAAAACAATTAAAAGCACACAGATAGAACGATACTTAGCTTTTTCGCAACAGTGAGCAGTCAGCGAGCAGTCACTCACGGCGAACCGGCCGAAATCTCCTATTTGCTGATGTTGTTCTGTTGTTGTTGTTGTTGTTATTGTTATTGTTGTGTTTGCTGTTGTTGTTTTCTCTGTTTTATCCCCCTTTTGTCCCCACAATTTCCCCCTCTGTCTTCCTTTTTTTTGTCTTTCTATCCCCTCCTGCTCCGGCCCGGATGCACCAAATAATAATATAAATCCATTTAATAAAGTCAAATACAAATAAGGCAACAAGAGAAGTATCCCACACTTCTCTTTTGTAAAGTAAATGTGTACAGCCGATATGGGCATCTGCATCAACAATATGATTTGCCTGAGTAGCTGGACAAGACAATACAAATAAAAAAAGAGTATATGGGCACGGCGTGGTGCGGTTGGGAGAATGGCCGTGCCTGCAACCTGAGGGTTCCTGGTTCAATCCCCACCTTCGACCAACCTTGTCACGTCCGTTGTGTCCTTGAGCAAGACGCTTCACCATTGCTCCTGATGGGTAGTGGTAAGGGCCTTACATGGCAGCTCCCGCCATCAGTGTGTGAATGTGTGTGTGAATGGGTGAATGTGGAAATACTGTCAAAATGCTTTGAGTACCTTGAAGGTAGAAAAGTGCTATACAAGTATGACCCATTTTACCATTTTTTTAATTTAAGAAATAATTCATCCAAAAGCATGACCCGGGTGTACGTATAGTACACTTGGCGAAGCAGTACTTGCGCGGCGCTTTACAATATGCACCATACTGAAGCAGAAGGAGTCGATCATGGCTACAATAACTGCAGCCAAGGATCTCAAAATAATATTAGACATTTATCCATGAAAATATGGAGAAAGTGCTGGAGATATCAAAGAACTGGGGTTTCAAACTCATTTTCATTGAGGGCCAGATCACAGCCGTCAGAGGGCCGCTTTTAACAGTGAATAATATATGAATATGTATTAGGGTTCACTTCATGATATTATTTTACATTTGATTATTATTTATTTTTTTACGCACACATTAAAAAATATGTAGATTTTGCGGTAGTTGCCAGATTTTTACATTGGTTTTTACAGCATACACATACAATTTGATGCATGACTTGCTTAGAAATCATAAATCACACATATATTTAAGTTAAGTTAAAAGTTAAAGTACCAATGATTGTCACACACACTAGGTGTGGTGAAATGTGTCCTCTGCATTTGACCCATCCCCTTGTTCACCCCCTGGGAGGTGAGGGGAGCAGTGGGCAGCAGAGGTGCCGCGCCCGGGAATCATTTTGGTGATTTAACCCCCAATTCCAACCCTTGATGCTGAGTGCCAAGCAGGGAGGTAATGGGTCCCATTTTTTTATAGTCTTTGGTATGACTCGGCCGGGGTTTGAACTCACAACCTACCGATCTCAGGGCGGACACTCTAACCACTAGGCCACTGAGTAGTATTTACTGTAGTAAAGTATTTACTTTAACAAAAAACTTTTGGAATGTAAGATAATTTAGGCCCTGCGATGAGGTGGTGACTTGTCCAGGGTGTACCCCGCCCACCGCCCAAATGCAGCTGAGATAGGCTCCAGCACCCCCCGCTAACCCCAAAAGGGACACACGGTACAAAATGGATGGATGGATGGAAGGGATGGATAATTTAGTATAAGTTGCAATATTATATACTAATAAAGTGGAACATATGTGCATTTGCATGTTTCTGTTAAAATGGAAAGAACAAATATTTTGAGTCAGAAAAAATCAAGAATGTTATTGACGCATGTCATTGCCAGGCTTTTTGCGAGCCATATAAAGGAAGTGGCGAGCCAGATCTGGTCCCCGGGCCTTGAGTTGGACACCAGTGTCCAAAGCAAATGCTCTAATATACAAAAGATATATTAGGTCTGTCAAAGTTAACGCGTTAATAACAAACGTTTTCTTTAACAGCACCCGTTTTTTTTTATCATGCAATTAATGTGTGTCCTCCTGTGAAAAGCAGCTGTGTTCCAGCCAATGTTGAGTCACAGGAATGACTAGAGAGAGGCAATGGACAAAGAAAAATGCAAGTTTCGTTTCAAAGCCCTAGCAGGTCACTCTCTGGTAATATATATATATATATATATATATATATATATATTTTTTTTTTTTTTTTTTTTTTAATTTATTTTTTTTTTTTTTTTTGCCTTTTGGTTGGGGACCCTTTGGGATTGTGTGACAAGGGGTGGCACTTTCGTGACTTCTGCGGTGCTTTTTTGTGAACTTCTGGATCTTCCTCCCGGGAGCCTTTTGGCCATGGAGACCAGCAGCTGGTGATGTCCTTTGTGTTCTTTGATGTTTCCCTCTTACACACATGCTTATGTGTGCTATGGCTATGAGTTGTTTTTTCCCTTGGCCTCAGTCTGGACCCCCTCTCCAGGGGCCCAGACTTAGACCGATTTTTTTTCCCACCCCCCATTGTTTACCTGTATCTCACCTTTTTTGTAAGGGGAGCCGGAAGTTGGCTGACCTGTCAGCGGTCCTGTTCTGTCTCCCTGTAATGTTTGTCTGATCTTGAATGGGATTGTGCTGAAAATCTTAAATTCCCCTGGGGGTTTTGAAGCATTTCTAATTCTGATTCTCTCCATAAGACCAAAGTTATTTCCTTCCACTGTTGCTGTGAGTTATCACAAGAGTTCCAAGCTGCTAGCAGCTGCAGTGTTCCTAAATGTGCGTATTATGGGCCTGATTTATTAATATCCAAATACCACCCGCTAAACAGCGTGTGCAATCTGTAAAATAGTGTGTACTATTAGTGGGCGTGTTGCGTGGGATTTACTAAGACTTCATGTGCAATTGAAAAGTGGTGCACACCACCTTATTTAAATGAGGATTCTGCGTGTACTATATATAGGGGGGCATCACCAGGGAGACACTCATTTACTGCACATGCATGTTATCATAAATCCTTGCGGTGTTTCGCTGTTTTCTAATAAGCAGGAGACGTGTACGACTTTTTATGGGCATTCTAGAAGCAGTCCTGCAGGGCATCTACAATTTTTTTTACTGCTGAAGGTGTGCTCATTGGTGAGAGGCTGCACCTACTCCGCTCATGACGCAAAAATATGCATACTTCAAAGAAGTCACTTTTCCATGTAAGAAATATTTTTTTATAATATATAAGCTACGTGAAAAATGACTAAAGGACACCAACTCAACCTCTACCAGCTATACATTTATATAACGATGTTGCTGAATAGACGATATTTCTGATATTTTTCATTTCTGACCGTCCAAAATGTTGACACGCACACACGTAGGACAGAGGATTCTCGTCTGTTCATCGTGTGTCTGTGCAGCGCAAGCACTGATCCTGCAGCCGAGTGTGGATCTGTCAGTTTGCGCATGCATCTCAAAAGTGGTAAATAAAAGGCTAAATAGTGCTCGCAAAATGGTGATGAGTGTTGATAAATCACATTGAGTGTACTTAATAATTATGTTTGCATTTTGTCTTCCCAGTATTGTGGGTGTATTGACGATCAGCATATATTTTGCATATTAATGAGAAAAGGAACATGCTAAATGGATTGCGCTCCTTATTCTGCTCACTTAACACGCAATCCACTTTGCACACGTTTAGTAAATCAGCTTTGCGTGTGCTATAAGGTTTGCACATGTTTTAGTCAATCAGGTCCTATGACTTTTTTTCTAAAGCTGCTTGCAAACGTTGTGAGTCGCGGGTTGCGGTTTCTTTTTGGGCTTGTGTGGTTGCTTATTTGGGCTTGCTTCTCTGTCCCCACAATAAAGCAAAACACGAATGTGCCGGTAGGTAGTGTGGAGAATGCATATATGTTTAAGAGTTCTTTCTTTATTCATCGCCATGTTTAGATCAGCTAGTACATTTCCATTGCATATTCAGTATACCAGTTTCTCTTTGTCTACCTAGGTCTGTTTAGTGTTTTAGACATTGGAATATGAAGAAAATACATCCCCCTCCTTGCCTTATCAGTGTTGGGAAAGGGAGAGGCATTACTTTCTGGGGGAGGCGGGGGGGCTGCTTTCCTTTTCAAAGAGTAGTTTTTTTTCCGTTTGAATGTTAGAAGAACTTGAGAAGCCGGTATGAATGTATTGGTCTAGGCTGTTCTCCTGAAGCTTCAGTAAAACTTGATAATATTCCTATTCTGTCTTGATGGTCCTTCTTACTCAGCATATATGTCATCGAAAGAATTTGGGATTAACCAGTGACTTAAATTCCCTGGGAGGAAGAGCTGGTCGACGAAACAGTAGTTTGTCCTTTTCTACACAATGTTTCCTGGTTATCGAACCCCCAGTTGACTTTGCACACCCCCAAATACACTCACGCAAGTGACGCTTGTGCAACTACAACAGAGCCCAGACTGACAAAGAAACACGTGACAAGACTTAGTGGGGAATACTTAATGAAAACATATACATATTTAATAATGGGAGAAAGAGAGAGTCCTAAAGGATGTTAGCATAGCAGCTAGGGCTAACAACGCTAGCATCATTACCATAGCACATACAAATACAACACAAACTACTACAGACGTCACACATGGGACGGTTTAGTAAGTTAAAATTGTTTTAGTTTTGCTGTAATACTTCCAAACGTTGCTTGGAGTGATAAATAAAGAATTCAAATGAGTAGGAACGCTATGGACGGCTAGTAGATCAAACGACAGCTGTACTTCCGGTAGGTTTATAAAAAAATTCTTACCCGAAGAGCAATGCAGCCACTGTAGCACCTGCACTAAGCGAACTTGTCCAAAAGATGGCACCGTAGCACAAACAACAACACATCTATTCTGTGTGTTAGCTTGTTTAGTTTTTTAAAAACTATTATTTTATAGTCGGTCGTCAGCGTCGTGATTCATCATCATTCGTCAATTCGCTCTTGTCTCGCATCTGACTGCTCATTGGTCAGCTGCTGAGGGCTGTCAATCATCGTCATATTGGCAGGAAGGCAGCAAAAGACAGCTAATCAATGAGCTTGTGGGCGATCTAAAGGGACAATATTTCCACCTGGCACTAGTGTTTGACTTGTCTCCATTTAATAGCGTAACATTATGTTTGGATGTTAAAACTTTTGAACGGGAGAAAAACAGCTTTTTTTAAAAGTGGTTCCCTGTCTTTTCCCCAACACTGTACATCCATATATATTGTAGAAATATTGTACATCGGAAAACTCTCTTTCATGACCTTGTGTGGATGATTTTGTGTGGCATGACGCAGATCCTCACTTGTGAGAAGCAAACAAACCTTGAGGAAGAGGACAACCAAACAGCACTCTGTTTTGTGGTTATGAAATACCATTCATTAAAGTTCATTTCACATTGCATGTGCAACTCATCAAACTTGCCTCCTGTGCAAATAGCGGGCATATTTTCAGACAATATATGACACCGTGTTAATACCTTTTGAATCTTTATTCCAAGATCTGCTAGTGCAGTTACTTTCCTGCACTTCATCTGCATTTCTTTGCCTCATAATTCTTGTATTAACGGCAACTCATTAAACACACAAGCGCCCGAGGTCTTTAGGAAAGCCTTGCTTAACTACACTGGCAGAAACATGTGCACTGGAGACTTCCAGTGACGTGATTCAACTCTCTGATGTCGCTCATTGAGAACATTGGCTGAGAAATTATTAATTAGTTTTTCACAAGACTCAGCCATGATCAATTAAAGCTTCTGTTCACCTGTGGGACTTGTCGGCGATTTAATATGTTGATTCTGACTTTGTGGAACCACACTTTCTTATAGCACTCTTGTAGTTGTTTGGTCAAATTTGATTGCCGTTCTTGTAGGATGTAGATAAAGTCTAAAAAATCCACTAGCTAGGGATGCTTAGAGGTCTTAAAAAAGACGACGATATCACATGTACTATTTACGCAAGTGACATTTTGTCTCTGGATTTGAGTCATCTTTTGGAGCTGTAGGCTGAGGTGGGGGATGTAAGGGGTTGCGGGGGGCGTCCCGGAAGAGTTAGTGCTGCAAGGGGTTCTGGGTATTTGTTCTGTTGTGTTTCAATCAATCAATCAATGTTTATTTATATAGCCCTAGATCACAAGTGTCTCAAAGGGCTGCACAAGCCACAACGACATCATCGGTACAGAGCCCACATGCGGGCTAGGAAAAACTCACCCCAGTGGGACGTCGATGTGAATGACTATGAGACTATGTTGTGTTACGGTGCGGATGTTCTCCCGAAATGTGCTTGTCATTCTTGTTTGGTGTGGGTTCACAGTGTGGCGCATATTTGAAACAGTGTTATAGTTGTTTATACGGCTACCCTCAGTGTGACCTGTATGGCTGTTGATCAAGTATGCCTTGCATTCACTTATGTGTGTATAAAAGCTGCATATATTATGTGACTGGGCCGGCACGCTGTTTGTATGGAGGAGATGTGGACGTGACGACAGGTTGTAGAGGACGCTAAAGGCAGTGCCTTTAAGGCACACCCTCAATGTTGTTGTTCGGGTGGAAATCGGGAGAAATTCAGGAGAATGGTTGCCCCGGGAGATTTTTGGGAGGGGCACTGAAATTCGGGAGTCTACAGGGAAAATCGGGAGGGTTGGCAAGTATGTGTGCAATCATTTGGCGCCTCTGTCTTCATTACATGCAAAATATATGCTGATCTGCAAAGCGGCCACAATACCGGGAGGACAAAACGCGAAGTTATATTTTGCACGCGCAAAGTGATTTATCAACACTCATCACCGTTTAGCGAGCACTATTTAGTCTTTTATTTACTACGTTTGAGAAGCATTTGCAGACTGACAGATCCACACTCGGCCGCAGGATCAGTGCTTGCACTGCACAGACACACGATGAACAGACGAGAAACCTCTGTCCTACGTGTGTGTGTGTCAACATTTTGGACGGTAATAAATAAAAAATATCAGAAATATCGTCTATTCAGCAACATAATTTTATAAATGTATAGCTGCTAGAGGACTTAAGGGGGTGTTTTGTGAGTTGGCACTATTTTGCATTTTTTTGAGCACGTGTCAGAAGGACGTGTAGTGTGTAATTTATTTTTTTATTTTATGATTTTTGTTTATTTCACATGAAATGTATATTATATATATATATATATTATATTATTATATTATTATTATTATTTTATTATTATATTATTATATTATATATATATATATATATTATATATATATATATATATATATATATATATATATATATATATATATATATATATATATATATATATATATATATATATATATATATATATATATATTTATTACATTAAAAAAACCTCAAGTTTTGATCCGAGTAAGTGCAGCCTTACTCCAGAAAAAAATTGGTGTCAATGTAGATGCACTGCATGACTGTTTCTAAAATCCTCATAAAAAGTGGTAGATGCCTCCTGCCTGTTTGAAAACATAGCAAAATGTCACAGGTAGGAGCATGATAACATGGATGTGCAGTAAATAAGAGTGTCTTTGTGGTGATGCCACGTACAGTACACGCAGAATCCTCATTTAAACAAGGCGTTCTGCACCACTTTTCAATTGCACACAGTCTTAGGCAGTGTTGGGACTAACGCGTTACTTTGTAACGCGTTACTGTAACGCCGTTATTTTCGGCGGTAACTAGTAGTCAAACGCGTTATTTTTTATTTTCAGTAACTCAGTTACCATTACTATATGATGCGTTACTGCGTTATTTTACGTTATTTTTTATATAGTACTGGCTAGAAACTGAGAAGATCTGAGTGTGTTTTATTGGAGAGCTGTGGTGTCGTCCTTCTGATTCTTCCTGTGTCCAAAGAGGTGCGCTGTGTGTGTGTGGGGGGGGGGGGTGTCCGTGTTTGTGTTTACTAACAAGACATCATGGCGGAGCCGAAGACGAGTTTCTTAACATGGAGATATTCTCACTGCTTTTTTTTTGTCGAGCACAAAGAAAATAACATTTTAGTTAAATGTAAGTTGTGTCTTGGATCAAAGATCTCATATACTGCCCAAAACAGCAATTCAAATCTGCTGAAACACTTACAAAAGCAACATGCTTGGACGAAGCTATTAAAGAGAGACACACTTCACCTCCACCTATGGATTTTAACGGAGGGACTGCTAGCCAGGACAACATTGATAGAGCCATGTGCTAGAAGACATGCAGGCTATTTCTACAGTGGAGTCACCCGCTTTCAGGCAGCTAATTACCATGATAGCGGGCGTCAAACGGCAAATGGCACGAAAACATTTTCCAAGTTCCTGGACACAGTGGACAGTGAGTACATAAACATGGAAAGCAAGATAAAGAAGACACTCCAAACTCTGCCTCTGCTCATCATTCAGCACTGAAGGTACACACACTCTGTCAATTCTCTTATACTGTATACTCTTTCCTTCTAGACTTTTAGAGTGTTTGATTATCACATCACTCTAAATGTTTAGACTATAAAGTTCACAAACATAAAGAGGGATCCTAGTGGGCCAGGCCAATCTTTCCTTTTCTCTAAACTAAAACTGGGGAAATGCGTAGTAGAGTGTTCTGGACTTCAGTATAGTGTTGATCTCCTGAAGGCATGATTTGATTTCACAATTCCTTGAGAGAGAAAAAACGCCTGGTTAGGCATGTGTATAGCAGTATGTGTGCGGTATATAGTGACATGACATATAATCATGTCATGTGTGCCTTCCTTGGGTGAAGCCAGGTTTACAGCTATGTTGTGACATGTTATGACATGTTGTTATTATGCGGTTTGTTACTTATGTATGTTATTTTGCAGCTATTTAAAATAGTTTTGTCAATTTGTTCTGGCCCAAAATAAATTGGCCCTTTGAAACATATCTTTGTCTTTGTGTGTTGTATGTAGACCACATTGCTTAGCAGAGTTCAGTGATGCAAATGCATGTCAAGTTGATCGACAGATTGTATTATTTTTTCACAGTAACGCATTACTTGTTGATCAAATCAAATAAAATCAAATTAACTTTATTTATAAAGCACATTTAAAATTTACCACAGGGGTAGCCAAAGTGCTGTACAATAGGCAGGTTAAAAAATACTACGAGAACCGAGCAAACACAACACAACACAAACAGAACACAGTTTAATATTGATTCTGTAACGCACAGGGAGCCAGTGAAGGGACGCTAATATAGGGGTGATGTGCTCATGTCTGCGGGTCTGTGTTAGCAGACGAGCAGCAGAGTTCTGCACGAGCTGCAGGCGGGCGAGGGAGGCCTGGCTAATGCCTACATACAGGGCATTGCAGTAGTCAAGACGAGTCGAGATAAAAGCGTGGATGAATTTCTCGAGATCATGTCCTGATAGAAGCGGTTTCACTTTCGCAATTTGGCGTAATTGATAAAAGCTTTTTTGAACAGCGCTGCTGATTTGTTTTTTGAATTTAAAATCTTAGTCGAACTTTACCCCAAAGTTTGTGACACAGTCACTGAGATACGGGTCGAGGTCAACGTTGGGGGAGGGAGAGCGACTTGGACCGAACAACATAACTTCTGTTTTGTCTTCATTTAGGCTCAGGAAGTTAGCTGAAAGCCAGGCTTTGATGTCGTGCAGGCAGTCAATAAGACGTTGAACCGTGTTATTTTGTGCCATGGGAAAATAAATCTGGCAATCATCGGCATAAAAATGAAATGCAATATCGTACTTCCTAAAAATAGAACCAAGGGGTAGAAGGTAAAGCGCAAATAAGATTGGGGCAATGATTGAGCCCTGGGGAACCCCATGTGGTAAAGGAGCTGTGGAAGACATAAAACTGTCTATTTTTACACAAAAACTCCTGTCGGTTAGGTACGACCGGAACCAGTTGAGGGCGGCGCCCTTAATGCCCACACAGTTCTCAAGACGAGTGATTAAGGTGGCGTGGTCGACGGTGTCGAACGCAGCAGACAGATCTAAAAGCACCAGGACAACATATTTACCAGAATCAGTTGACAGGAGGATATCGTTAAAAAGTTTTAGAAGCGCTGACTCTGTGCTGTGGAGGGCTTTAAAACCGGACTGGAACAGCTCAGTGATACCATTATCATCAGTTGATGTAAGTAACTGAGTTAGTAACTGAGTCACTTTTGAAGTAAAGTAACTAGTAACTATAACTAGTTACTGGTTTTCAGTAATTAACCCAACACTCGTCCTAGGAGATCACACGCAACAAGCCTACTAATAGCACAAGCTATTTTATAGATTACACATGCTGTTTAGTGTGTCATGTTTTGATCTTAGTAAATCAGGCCCTCTATGCGGTTGTTTAGGGCAACAACCTCATGGTTATGGCCTGGGCTTTTTTAAAAATTAAAAAAAAAAAGTTTTCTTTTAAATCAGTGAAGTATAAAATACGTCATAAAACTTCAGATAAAATCATTTTTGCTGTCAAAGTTCGACAATAAGGTTGTGTGACTCCAATTAAGAATGTGTAAAACAACCCCTTTTCAAAAATGTTAAATGGTTCATTCCTTCTGCTCACGGCAAACTCATCATCGAACTCTATGGACATCTAAACATCATCAAAGCTCACCTGTAAGCATTCACACACATTGGTAACCAGGATGAGGTGATAGAAGATGGGTGAATTATGATGAATCTACTTGTGGCACCATCGGACAAAGTTATGTTTAAGTTTCACTTTTGCATCTTATAGCACAGGGGTCGGCAACCCGCGGCTCCGGAGCCGCATGCGGCTCCTTGACCACTCTGATGCGGCTCAGCTACATACATGCCGACCCCCCGATTTTCCCAGGAGATTTATGGATCTCAGTGTCTCTCATAGATTACTCCCAGGGAAAAAATAATCCTATTTACACTCTAATTACTAAATAAAGGGCGTGCCCTAATTGCACTACAGTAATTGTCCTCTATAGCATTTACATACAGCGTGCCAGTCCAGCCACATGTTGCATGTTGTTATTACTTGCACACACAGGAGACAGCAAAGCATACTTACTCATCAGCCACACAGCTTACACTGACGGTAGCCGTATCAAACAACTTTAACATTGTTACGTTACAAATATGCGCCACACTGTGAACCCACACCAAAAAAGAATGAAAAACACATTTCTGGAGAACATCCCACCGTAACACAACATAAACACAACACAACCATTACCCAGAATCCCATGCAGCCCTAACTCTTCCGGTCTACATTATACACCCCCGCTACCACCAAATCCCCCCACACATTAACCCCCCCCCCCCCCCTCTCCGTGCGTTGGTTGAGCGGAAGAGTTAGGGCTGCATGCGATTCTGGGTATTGGTACCGTCAGTGTAAGATGTGTGGCTGCTGAGTTAGTACGCCTTGCTGTCACTTACGTGAGCAAGCTGAAATTGCATTCTACGTGTGGTTGAGCAGGTACACTGTTAGGGCAGACTGTAGAGGGCGCCAAATATAGTGTCATCACGCTCTGATATTCGGGAGTCTCCCGGGAAAAATGAGAGGGTTGGCAAGCATGACGCTATCAAGCGCCATTCATTCAAAACTCGCGGGCTGCACTAACATCAAATTTCCACATTAAAGTGCGTGCTGGTGCGTGTGTCGGAGACCCCTGGTTAACATAGCACAAAGCATTTAAGCTTTGTATGCAGTGTTTTTCATTTTAAATTTAATTTTTTTTTTTGTGGCTCCCATTACTTTCTTTAATTTGTGAAACTTGCCAAAATGGCTCTTTGAGTGGTAAAGGTTGCCGACCCCTGTTATAGCACATACAGTCGTTGTCACGACGTGGACTATGGGGGGTTTGTTTTCCCGAGATGCAAGAGAAGTTGGAGTGGACATGGCGTGAAGTTAAATACATATTTATTTTGACTATAAAAAGAGTGAACAAAAAGTGTGCACAAGGCGGAGATAAAACTTGGCTATGAACAAAAACTTACACTTAACGAAGACTAAGGATATGAAACAAAAGAACTGCTAAACGTGACATGAATAAACAAAACTTATTTGGAACAAGCATGGAACAATGGCATGGAAGAATAGCATGATTGACAAGGGTAACAGAAGCAATGTCGCCGGGACGACCAACAGAAAAAGACAGGCTTACATAACAGTGACATGATCAGTGACAGGTGCGTGAATCCAAATGTGCAACAGGTGAAACTAATGGGTAACCATGGTGACCAAACAAGGGAGTGTAAACATGAACTAAAAGTCTTAAACAACCAGACAGGACATAACTTAAACAAAACATGATCATAGACATGACCGAGCCCCCCTTAAGGACAGATACCAGATGTCCAACAAAACAATGATCAAGATTCATGGGAGGGCGGGAGGGGGGAGGGGACTTGGCGGTGGGTCGCCAGACCAAGTGTCCCCGTATCCACCGGGGCAGAGTTAGGTGGTGGCGACGCTTAGAACGCCGCTGCATCTGACGAGGTGAGCGACCCGGGTACGGCCACATCCGTGGCCGACGAGAAGGTCGACGCACTTGGCGTGGCGGATGCCCAGGTAATGGCTACATCCGTGGCCGACGAAGAGGTGGGCGCGTCGTCGTCGTGGCAGGCGTGGAGTCAAACGACCAGTCAGGCATGGAAGCGGCAGCAGACGAGTCTGGCGTGAGTTTGGCAGCAGAGGAGTCTGGCGTGGAGGCAGCCACTGACGAAGCAGGAGCGGGTGCAGCAGACGGCGAAGCTTGGCGTGGTGCGGCAGGCGGCAAAGCTTGGCGTGGTGCGGCAGGCGGAAAAGCTTGGCGTGGTGCGGCAGGCGGCGAAGCTTGACGTGGGTCCTGGCTTGGTGCTTGGTGCTTGGCTAGGTGGTGCTTGGCTTTGTGGTGCTTGGCTTGGTGGTACTTGGCTTGGTGCTTGGCTGCGTGGAGCTGCTACGGGCGGTGCTTGGCGGTGTGGAGCTGCTACAGGCGGCGCTTGGCGGCGTGGAGCATGTACCAGAGCTTGCCGTGGTGCAGGTACAGGAACCCGCCGTGGAGCATGTACCAGAGCTTGCCGTGGTGCAGTTACAGGAACCCGCCGTGGTGCAGGTACAGGAACCTGCCGTGGTGCAGGAACTGGAACCCGCCGTGGTGCAGTTCCTGGTGCTCGCCGTGGCCTAGCTGGGGGTTGCGGCTTGGCAGGCCAAAAGACTGGTGGTGGTGGCCGGGCCGGAGGTTGCGGCTTGGCAAGCCGAAAGACTGTTGGTGGCGGCCGGGCCAGAGGTTGCGGCTTGGTAGGCCGAAGAACTGGTGGTGGCGGCCGGGCTGGAGGCTGTGGATTGGCATGACAAAGCTGAACCACCCCACTAGAACCGTTCCCGGCCGTAGCCCCCCCCCCCCCCCCCCCTCAAGGAGCGGATACCAGACGCGCTCCCCGCGGTCTGGAACCGTTTTTCGGGGTGGGTGGAGGGTGGTCAGGAGGGGGGCAGAATCCTCCCCTCTAAATTGTCCAAATTGTCTTTTTTTCCTACCCACCTGGGTTTTTGTGGGTGAAGAAAAAGAAAAAACTTGTGGCGTGGGCGTGGCATGAAAACTCGGACATGGCTTGGTTTGACAAGATCTTATTTCTAAAAACATGTCTTGGTGTTTCTTTATCATGGAACTAGAGTCCTTTGTTGGGGGCGGGTGATCAAAAGAAAAATAATTTTGAAAAAAAATCTCCAGGTCTGTGGCGTCCTCCTGGACCTGCCAGGCTGGCTGTTGTCCATTTCCGCCCGGAGGGGGAGGAGCCAGCGGGAGCGGCACATCCTGTCCACTCGCGGAAGCCTTTCCTGATGTCCCTCGTCTTGGGCGTCACTTCCGCAGCTGGGGCGACGCGCTTACACCGCCGGGCCACACGGAACTCAATGGCACCAATATACCGCCAGGACCCCAGACCAGGTCCCTGCGCTCCATGGAGGAAAAGCGCAGCGTTTCTGCCTCCATGGCGCTCCCTCGTCCAACTTCCTCGCGGAAAAACGTTTTGCTGGCGACATTCTGTCACGACGTGGACTATGGGGGGTTTGTTTTCCCGAGATGCAAGAGAAGTTGGAGTGGACATGGCGTGAAGGTAAATACATATTTATTCTGACTATAAAAAGAGTGAACAAAAAGCGCGCACAAGGCGGAGATAAAACGTGGCTATGAACAAAAACGTACACTTAACGAAGACTAAGGACATGAAACAAAAGAACTGCTAAATGTGACATGAAAAAACAAAACTTACTTGGAACAAGCATGGAACAATGGCATGGAAGAATAGCATGATTGACAAGGGTAACAGAAGCAATGTCGCGGGGACGACCAACAGAAAAAGACAGGCTTTAATAACAGTGACATGATTAGTGACATGTGCGTGAATCCAAATGTGCAACAGGTGAAACTAATGGGTAACCATGGTGACCAAACAAGGGAGCGTAAACATGAACTAAGAGTCTTAAACAACCAAACAGGACATAACAGACATGACAGTCATGGCCAAACGTTTACATACACCTGTAAAGAACATAATATCATGGCTGTCTTGAGTTTCCAATAATTTCTACACTCTTATTTTTTTGAAATAAGTGATTGATAAATGAGTGAATGGAGCACATACTTGTTGGTCACAAAAAACATTCATGAAGTTTGGTTATTTTATGAATTTATTATGGGTCTACTGAAAATGTGAGCAAATCTTCAAAAGTATACATACAGCAATGTTAATATTTGGTTACATGTCCCTTGGCAAGTTTCACTGCAATAAGGCACTTTTGGTAGCTATCCACAAGCTTCTGGCTTGTTTCATCTGACATCACATGGACAAAGATAAGACCTTCTGGAGGAAAGTTCTGTGGTCAGATGAAACAAAAATTGACCTTTTTGGTCACAATTCCTAGCAATATGTTTGGAGGAGAAAAGATGAGGCCTTAAATCCCAGGAACACCATACCTACCGTCCAGCATGGTGGTGGTAGTATTAAGCTCTGGGCCTGTTTTGCTGCCAATGGAACTGGTGCTTTAAAGAGAGTAAATGGGACAATGAAAAAGGAGGATTACCTCCAAATTCTTCAGGGCAACCTAAAATCATCAGCCCGGATGTTGGGTCTTGGGCGCAGTTGGATGTTCCAACAGGACAATGACCCCAAACACATGTCAAAAGTGGTAAAGGAATGACTAAATCAGGCTAGAATTAAGGTTTTAGAATGGCCTTCCCAAAGTCCTGACTTAAACGTGTGGACAAAGCTGAAGAAACAAGTCAATGTCAGAAAACCAACACATTTAGCTGAAATGCACCAATTTTGTCAGGAGGAGTGGTCAAAAATTCAACCAGAAGCTTGCCAGAAGCTTGTGGATGGCTACCAAAAGCGCCGTATTGCAGTGAAACTTGCCAAGGGACATGTAACCAAATATTAACATTGCTGTATGTATACTTTTGACCCAGCAGATGTGGTCACATTTTAAGTAGACCCATAATAAATTCATAAAAGAACCAAACTTCATGAATGTTTTTTGTAACCAACAAGTATGTGCTCCAATCACTCTTATAACAAAAAAATATGAGTTGTAGAAATGATTGGAAACTCAAGACAGCCATGACAATATGTTCTTTAGTGTATGTAAACTTTTGACCACGACTGTAACTGTGCGGTGCTCAAGGAACCTTGATTAAACTTTGAAACAAAGGAATCACCTGTTTTAAATACAGGGAAGGCTTAAAGGCCTACTGAAATGATTTTTTTTTATTTAAACGGGGATAGTAGATCCATTCTATGTGTCATACTTGATCATTTCGCGATATTGCCATATTTTTGCTGAAAGGATTTAGTAGAGAACATCGACGATAAAGTTCGCAACTTTTGGTCGCTGATAAAAAAAGCCTTGCCTGTACCGGAAGTAGTGTGACGTCGCAGGTTGAAGGGTTCCTCACATTTCCCCATTGTTTACAATGCAGCGAGAGCGATTCGGACCGAGAAAGCGACGATTACCCCATTAATTTGAGCGAGGATGAAAGATTCGTGGATGAGGGACGTGAGAGTGAAGGACTAGAGTGCAGTGCAGGACGTAACTTTTTTCGCTCTGACCGTAACTTAGGTACAAGGGCTCATTGGATTCCACACTTTCTCCTTTTTCTATTGTGGATCACAGATTTGTATTTTAAACCACCTCGGATACTATATCCTCTTGAAAATGAGAGTCGAGAACGCGAAATGGACATTCACAATGACTTTTATCTCCACGACAATACATCGTTGACGCACTTTAGCTACGGAGCTAACGTGATAGCATCGGGCTTAAATGCAGATAGAAACAAAATAAATAAACCCCTGACTGGATGGATAGACAGAAAATCAACAATACTATTAAACCATGGACATGTAACTACACGGTTAATGCTTTCCAGCCTGGCAAAGCTTAACAATGCTGTTGCTAACGACGCCATTGAAGCTAACTTAGCTACGGGACCTCGACAGAGCTATGCTAAAAACATTAGCTCTGCACCTACACCAGCTCTCATCTGCTCATCACGACCCGTGCTCACCTGCGTTCCAGCAATCAACGGCGCGACGGAGGACTTCACCCGATCACAGATGCGGTCGGCGGCCCGGAGACAGAGGAAGTCAAGGTGAGGACAGTGGTGCGGCGGCGGGCGTTGTAGCTTTAGACGACACCCCGGCCGCCATCAGAGTCAGCAGGACACATATATTTCCCCAAAGTTACGTACGTGACATGCACATAGCACCACGCACGCACAGGCAAGCGATTAAATGTTTGGAAGCCAAAGCTGTACTCACGGTAGCGTGTCTGCTATCCATCTCAAAGTCCTCCTGGTTGTGTTGCTGTAGTCCGCCGCTAATACACCGATCCCACCTACAGCTTTCTTCTTTGCAGTCTTCATTGTTCATTAAACAAATTGCAAAAGATTCACCAACACAGATGTCCAGAATACTGTGGAATTTTTCAATAAACAGAGCTGTTTGTATTGGGACACAATGGTATGCCAATACTTCCGTTCACTCTGTGACGTCACGCGCATACGTCATCATACATAGACGTTTTCAACCGGAAGTTTAGCGGGGAATTTAAAATTGCACTTTATAAGTTAACCCGGCCGTAATGGCATGTGTTGCAATGTTAAGATTTCATCTATAAACTATCAGACTGCGTGGTCGGTAGTAGTGGGTTTCAGTAGGCTTTAAACCCCAGTACATACACTAACAATTATCATAACGATGTTTTATTGTGATAGTTATTATCCACTAATAATAATCCTGCATGGATAAAACATTCAGAAAAACCCTGTCCAAGTTATTTTTCCATACAAAAACCTTAGAGACATTACAAGCTGCATGCCATGTGTTTTAAAAGCCAATATAGGCTGGCGACATGGCTTCCTGGGGAAGCTGGTAAAATTGAGAAGGAGTTGGCCAGGCCAATTGATAGTTTCAAAGGAAGGTTCACCCAATCCCTCAAGCCACCTGCAAGTTACTCCTCTGTTTCTTTTATCATTTCTAAGTTATTGCACAGGTAAATGGTACGCTCGAGTAGATACCGCAGATGCTGTGAAGTCCCGCACAGCAAGTCGTGTGGTGCAGTAGTTCTGTCCCTGAGGCCAGCACTTGTTTCCTTTCTTGCTGAACAAGACTGTACCAATGCCATGCCTGTATCCAGAACCATATTTACCTTATCTATCAGGTAGACCAGGAAAGGCGCAGGGTGGAGGGAATCTGTTCATCTTCCCATATGACTCCTCCAACACATCCTTGTCCGTTACCAGCTCCAGTGAATGCAATATAAAGGCATCTGGCGCCCCAAACCAGCTCAACAGCGCTCACCTGCCGGGGGGGTGGTGGGGGCAGTACCTCATAATCTTCCACCTAGTAGGAGAACCCCACCACTTGTATGTGTGCCAATCTGTAGAGGTCCCAACCCAAACATTCCTAAATTCAACAATCCAGATCCCAATGAGACTTAGAGAACCTACTTCCAGCCAATGCCACTGTACTGTGTTGCTCTCAGATACTTGTAGTCCACCTTAGGTTAGAAGAAGCTAGGCTTATTGCTGACACTTTCATGAACTCCCCAACCCCAATTGACACCATGGCAGCCCTCCATCACACATTTGGCCAACCACACCAACTTGCCCTCAGAAAGCTAGCTAGTGTCCGTGATGCCCCTGAAGTTAAGCTTGATGACATCGTTGCATTTCAGAAGTTCTCCCTTCAGATACAATCCCTTGTATGGCTACTGCAGACCTTACGTCCAGCTGGGGAAATTGAACTGTATCAGGTTGATACCCAAATTTGTGGTATCATCCAAAACTAATATAAGGCATCTAAACAAACAAAGAATAAGTGATTATTACATTTCAACAGAAGTGTAGATAGAACATGTTAAAACATATAGTGAGCAGGTACATTAATAATTAATTTTCTATTACTTGTCCTTCATAATGTTGACAAAATAATAGAATGTAAAATGACACAATATGTTACTGCATATGTCAGCAGACTAATTAGGAGCCTTTGTTTGCTTATAAAAGACAAGTTGTCTCGTATGTTCACTATTTTATTTAAGTGCAAAATTGTTCTTGGATTGCTATAAGAAACATATGTTTAATGTACCGTAAAGTTTTGTTAAAAAAAGCTAATAATGACATAATGACATTTTTTGTGATCCCCTTTGTATAGAAAATTATCAAAAAGTACCAGTACCAAAATATTGATATCCGGAAAATCCTAATATATATATAGATAAAGGGACAAGCGGTGGAAAATGCATGGATGAAAATACAATATATAAAATATATATATATATATATATATATATATATATGTATATATATATATATATATATATATATATATATATATATATATATATATATATATATATATATATCGTATTTGCGGATTTCAATCTGTTGTTTTTGGGGGTTTTTTTGTTGCTGTTGTCTCTCTCTCTCTCTGTCTTTTTTCTTCTTTCAATCCCCTCCTGCTCCGGTCCGGCTGCGTTAAACACTAAATATCTTCAAACATTAAATAAAGTAAAACAAAATAAGAAATATATCCCTCACTTCTCTTTCGTTCAGTAAATCTATACGGAAGATACACATTGCGTTGTTGAAATTGTTCAAATGTTGGTGAAGCACGATCGACCACCTCTGTATGTCGCCAAAGTATCCACAGCCTACGTGAAGCATGAAGTTAGGGTGAGGCAGCGCACATTCCCACGCCAGGTTTTTGTGATTAGGCAAGCTTAATAAACCATGGCCCTAGTTTCTGTTGTCTGTGGACTCTATTCCAGATAATAAATGAAAATACGGGAAAAATTTGTCATCTCCGAGTACATGACACACCATAAAAACAAGTACGCACGACAATTTTTTTACTCGAATGTTGCAATCTTAAATTGTTCTGTGTTACTTACATTTGTGCCAAATTGGCCTTATAAATGCCCTTGTGTGATAGTATGTAAATGTGATAAACAATCAGGCACAACTGTGTTGTTCGTTAAAAACCCTTTAACAGTTGCATGTAAAAATAGCTTCGAAGTAGTTCGAATTTTTAAGTCGTTGCCGACAAAGCAATCCTTTATTCAATTGTCCATGTACTTGTATTCATCTTCACAAGATCAGGCCAGCGGTTTTAACTGAGTATAACTGACGCACAGTAATGTGCTCGCTGTAACTCAATTGGTTAATTGATGTATTAATAGAACATGTTTTAGAGATTGTGTCCACATTTTTAGCAGGCTGTAGTGACTCATATCTTGTTGACATGGAGACCGACATAGCAGCGAAATGGAAGAGGACATTCAGTTTACCCTTGAGCCTTTGCACGGTGGTGAAGAAAATGGAGAGAGAAAGACAGATTGAGAGAAGCAATACAAAAGAGAGAGAACCATATGTGTTGCATAAGCCAACGGTGAATCATGACGACTAATAGAAAATCATTGGGGTTTTTTTCTTCCCAGGTAGTGGGTTAACTCGTCAAGGTCAATATATAAAATAAGGCAACAAAGAGTGCTGTTGTGCAATGCTTATCAAGATCATTACTTCAGCAAGTGCATGACATTAAGTCTGGGATGGTCAGATGTTGTTTGGTCATATTTCAAAATGCAGCTTGGTCACTTCTTAGCAACTAACTGGAATGTTTTTGTTTTTGTTTTTTACTTAACTCAAGGGTCGACAATCCAAAATGTTGAAAGAGCCATATTGAACCAATAATACAAAAAAAAAATATGTCTGGAGCCGCAAAAATGAAGGCAACACATGTCTATATTAGCTATTTTAGCCTACTATCAAAATGGCTATGTCTTGCAGGCTGACGCAAATCTTCGTTGACAGAAATGTTGAAATTTACCGTAATATTTATTGTACACATTTTTAGAACATTGGAAAACTTTAGTAAAATGGAAGCTTCTCAGAGGTTGAGACAACTCCTGGAAATTACTAACATAGATTGGCCAAAAGTATAGATGTGTGTGTTCAAGTTAAGGAAATGGCAGGCTGTCTTTTTCAAATTGTATTACAATCTTTGCAAGCTAAGTAACATTTGCTGTGGTCTGGAACAGCATGGCACACAAAACAACTATCAGAAATGCAGCCAATATTACATAAAGACAAGGTGTCATTGGACATGCAAATATGAATTAAATACACAGAAGACATAACTGTCCAGAGTTGGGACCCGGGGTGGACCGCTCACCTGTGCATCGGTTGGGGACATCTCTGCGCTGCTGACCCGTCTCCGCTCGGGATGGTCTCCTGCTGGCCCCACTATGGACTGGACTCTCACACTATTATGTTAGATCCACTAAGGACTGTACTTTCACAATATTATGTCGGACCCACTCGACATCCATTGCTTTCGGTCTCCCCTAGAGAGGGGGGGTTACCCACATTAGCGGTCCTCTCCAAGGTTTCTCATAGTCATTCACATCGACGTCCCTATGTGGGCTCTGTACCGAGGATGTCGTTGTGGCTTGTGCAGCCCTTTGAGACTTTTGTGATTTAGGGCTATATAAATAAACATTGATTGATTGATTGATTGAACTAAAGGAAATTAAATAAGCTCAAATATACCTACAAACGACGCATAATGATGTAACAGATAGATAGTATTTTATTGATTCCTTCAGGATAATGTGTACATACAGCTAGCCTAAATGGCATGTTAGCATCAAATAGCTAAAATATGCCTGATTAGCCCCCCAACAAGTCAATAAAATCAACAAAGCTCACCGTTGTGCATTCACGCACAGCATAAAACATTTGGTGGACAAAATTAGACAAAGAAGGAGTGGCAAAAGTTACGTCTTTCTGTTGCAGCGTCGGACAAAGTTGTACATGTAAACAAACTCCCGAGCCGCGAGTTGCCGACCCCCGACTTAACTAAATGGCTTATTTCAACTTTTGCATCAAGTATTTACAGGCCATTCCTCTGAATTGGTGCCATTTGCCATTATATCATATTTTTTTCAAAATAAACTTACATTTGTCATTTCTCAACTCAAAAGATGATAATACACACATTGATATTCTACACAGAATGTGTATTAGCTAAGTTCATGCAACTTTATTTCATTCTTGACAAGGTTATGAAACCAAATACGTCTTTTTTTACTAGCAGTAGTGAAAGTAACAGGAGTGATTTTTGAGTACAGGGTCAGTATATATGAATTATTGCCACATGATTTTAACATTAATAACATTTTAAAACAACAAACAACTGAACAAAAATATCTTAAAAATAATACAAATATTTTAACAAACTATTGACTATGAGCTATCTATCATTCTGCTAATTGTCATGCTTTAGGTGAGCAGCAAAAATTCAAGTTAATAGCATGGTTGGTGCAGCGCAGGGATGGTAAAGTCCATCCATCCTTCCATCCATTTTTCCACTGCTTGTCCCTCTTGGGGTTGCGGGTGTGGCTGGAGCCTATCCCAGCTGCATTCAAATCGATTTTAAAAATATTTTTTATTGAGGGCAACATGGCAATTATGGCTGCCCTCAAAGGTCCGTTTGTAACAGTGAATACTCAGTATATGATTAAAAATGTATATTAATGGGGAACTGCACTTGTTTTGGAATTTTGCCTATCGTTCACAATCATTAAGACATGACGACGGATGTATTGTTTTTTTTTAATGCAGTCTAACTTGTAAATAAACGTAAATAAAACTCTGCTTACATCAGAGTCAATGGTAGGCAGGCCCGGCCCTAACCAATCTGGCGCCCTAGGCAAGATTTTAGGTGGCGCCTCCCCACATCGGCAGTGAAGTGTATATACTCACAAGAAACCGAATAGCTTTGTCTTTGACCTTTTTTTTTACTTAAAGAAAGCAAATTAACAATCAGAATAGTTAACAAGATAAAAAAAAATATGGATAAATAAATGAATACAAAAAATAAAAAATGAATATATGAAATACAATATTTTTTACATACATAAACACAAAATAAAACGTGTCAACAAGTTGCATAAAATAAATTAAAAATACAATATAAATAAGGCACTGCACAAAACAAGATATCAAACCAGCATGACTTTAACAACTATATTACAAAAAGGGGATCCTACAGAGTTCTCTATTTGTGCTTTTTAATATTGCATTAACTAGAATGACTTACAAATTACTGTACACCAGGGAGTACTGTAATTACCTAACGTTACATTATTATTTTCCATAACAAGTTAGCCCCCTCCACAATATTAACCCGACGTTAAAACAGAACTAGCTATTTATTGATTAGCAATTGCCGAATCATGTAACATTAGCTTAATGCTAAAAAGACAGGTTACTATCACATTCTGTAACAGACAAATAATTTCATGTAGGCTAACGTTACCTACCTGCTACCTCTGTCTTTTTGTCGTTTCTCCCCTTCTTTTCTCCCCTGGGCACCTGACAGTTTTGGCTGTTTTGACATCTTGTGTTGATTTTTTTTATGTGGTGACGTCCAAAAAGAGTCATGATACGGGAAGGGAGGGGGCGCACCGTGCCGGGGGAGGGGGGGCGTAATGTTGTAACAAATAATATTTCTATTAAATAGGCTTTACTTTGCATTTTAATTAACGTGGGATTATTGTATGTATTTAGAAATAATAGTACCAACTTTTTTTTTTTTTTTTTTTTTTCCTCCAACATTTGTGGTACTGGCGTGGCCCCCCTGTTGGACGGCGCCCTTAGCATTTGCCTATACGGCCTATGCCACGGGCCGGCCCTGATGGTAGGTCCTCTTTTCCGCCGATAAAACCCAATAAAAAAACGGCAACAATACTCCATTTACATTTCGTGACTTGAATATTAACCACATATTTGTAATATTGCTATTACAAGCGCTAACTCAGACAAACTATTTATTGCATCGCCGTGATCACAAGCTTGTGTGCCAATGTTGACATGATCAACTAATGAGCTGCTTCCTAGTTTCCTTGCACGTCAAACTTTATTCTAGATCATAAATCATGCCTTTCACCTAGATAGTGAAAGGGTAAGGATGTTTTCCAACAAGTTGGTACAATTTGACAGCCAATTTAGACCTGGAAACGGCGAGAACAACACAAAAAGATTACACCCCCCTTTTCTTCGCTCGGATTACACATAATTCTTCATCTAAATGGGAATGTATAAATAACCTAACAGTCGGCATCCTAATGACAGCAGATATTGTACAGTAAGTGATGTTTTATTATGTTTATTGGCTCTCATGAAGTCTGCAGTGAGTAATTATCAGTGATGTTAAAAAAAAACGAAGGTTGTGATGCGCTTTTTAAATGTATGCACCGCATATGCTTAAAATGAGCAAAGTATGTAAATAGTAAATGTTATTATAAATATGACTGTTAGTACATTACATATATATTTGCATCATGTAAATTAAACCTTTATGGAGTTGTTTGGATGTTTTAAGGGTTTTTTGTTTGAATTTTGTCGTTATTTCATTGGACCAAGAAAAAGCTTTTGATCGTGTAGATCACAAATATTAAGTTTCTGCACATAAAACATTTGGGTTTGGAAAGGTTTTTTAAGTTGGGTTGGTTTGCTATGCAAGGGAGCACAGTGTTTATTCAAAGTTGGAAAAGGACTACGCATCAGTCAAGGCTGTTCGATTAGTGGTAAGCTATGCAGCCTGGTCATAGAACCGTTTGTATCTACACTATAAGAAAGACTGGCAAGTCTATTCATGCTAAGTACACACCTGGATCCCCATCATCCACCAAAAATCACTGCATACACAAATGACATCATTGTACAACAAAACAAAAACAAGATGTCTACAAATGTTAAAGTAAATTGGGCAAAGAGCGAGGCATTTTTGGTTAGTGAGCGAGTAAATAAGACCATGCCCACTCAACCAGGGGGTCTTGAAAAGAAAGGCTTGATTGTTTAGGCATTTTGGGGGGGAGGGTTCTTTTAGTGAAAAGAGGCGAAAGTGTGTGCAAGGTTATCTTGAAGAAAATGGTTGCTGCCTCAACTGTCTTGGATACATACATAGGTACAGTTTTGGTTATCCATAACTTGGTCGCCTTGACTCTCTGGCATAGACTTTTTGTAAAATAAACCCACCTGTGGCCCTGGTCAAGACCATCCACAGAGACATTGCCGACTTCTTTTGGGCAGGACAGCACTGCACTGCAAAAAGTCAGTGTTCAAAAACAAGAAAAAAAAATACAAAAATTAGGGGTATTTTATTTGAACCAAAATTATCTGCCAACAGAACAAGAACATTTGGCTTGTCAAGACTTTCCAAAACAAGTAAAATTAGCTAACTTCAATGAACCTAAAAATACTTTAAAATAAGTATATTCTCATTAATAACAAGTGAACTTTTCTTGGTTGAAAAAAAAAAGAGACCTTTTTGCTCAACATGTTGAAAAATATTCTTAAATTAAAGTACATGCTAGTGCCATTATCTTGACATAATGATATGCACTAGGCATTACATTTCTTAAAACCAGCAAACTTATACTAAAAACTAATTTATTGTTCTTAATGGAAAGGCAACAAGGCAACCGCTTGTTACTCTCAGGGTCTACACTGCAAAAAGTCAGTGTTCAAAAACAAGAAAAAAAAATACAAAAATGAGGGGTATTTGATTTGAACTAAGCAAAATTATCTGCCAATAGAACAAGAACATTTGGCTTGTCAAGACTTTCCAAAACAAGTAAAATTAGCTAACCTCAATTAACCCAAAAATACCTTAAAATAAGTATATTCTCACTAATAACAAGTGCACTTTTCTTGGTAGAAAAAACACATTTGAGACATTTTTTCTCAATATGTTGAAAAATATTCTTAAATTAAGTAAATGCTAGTGCCATTATCTTGACATAATGATATGCGCTCTGCATTACATTTCTTGAAACCAGCAAACGTATACTAAAAACTAATTTATTGTTCTTAATGGAAAGGCAACAAGGCAAGCGCTTGTTACTCTCAGGGTGTCCTAGCCGCTCAGGCAAATTTATACTTGTGAGTGTTGATGACACAGCTTTGCAACAGTTGATATTCTAGTTTCGAGCATGTTTTACTCAATATAGGTCATCAAATCTCAGCAACAAGCTGTAATATCTTACTGAGATCATTTAGGACCAAAACCCTTGAGATATTTAATCTTACTTAGATTTCAGTTTTTGCAGTGTACGAGCCACTCAGGCAAATCATATTGTCTAAAAATGCATTTTTCCATCCATAACATGACATCATCGTGCCAAGTGTGTGCTCTTTCAGTCAATTAGTGTGCATATATACAGCCCGGCCCCCGGCCAAAATATTTTTAATTGTAATTTTGAAGAATTTATCTGAATGTGCATGAACTATTTCTGTTCAAAATTGTTTGAAATGTCACATGTTAAATGTTTAAATATTAACTGTCAGTTTACTGTACTGTGCCAACTGTACTACTATATGAGTACATATTTTCTCTTGTTTCATTGAAAATAAAACAGCAAAGTCCATTTGGCTGTCATCTGTTTTAATTATGAGACAAAATTGTGTCAAAGTCATGATTTCTTTTTTCATGCTTGAAATAAGAAATTATTACTTTAAAAAAGTAGTTGTATACTTGTGAGTGTTGATGACACAGCTTTGCAACAGTTGGTATTCTAGTTTCAAGCATGTTTTACTCAATATAGGTCATCAAATCTCAGCTACAAGCTGAAATATCTTACTGAGATCATTTAGGACCAAAACACTTAAAAACAAGTAAAACACTGTAACATAAAATCTGCTTTGTCAGAAGAATTATCTTATCAGACAGAAAATAAGCAAATATCAACCATATTTGAGATATTTAATCTTACTTAGATTTCAGTTTTTGCAGTGTGGATCACCTCCGCTGTCCTGCACCTGCCGGTCAACGAAGGAGGACAAGGGCTGGTTGACATCCAAACAAAGTTAAAGTTAAAGGCCTACTGAAATGAATTTTTTTTATTTAAACGGGAATAGCATATCCATTCTATGTGTCATACTTGATCATTTCGCGATATTGCCATATTTTTGCTGAAAGGATTTAGTAGAGAAAATCGACGATAAAGTTCGCAACTTTTGCTCGCTGATAAAAAAAGCCTTGCCTGTACCGGAAGTAGCGTGACATCACAGGAGCTAGTATTCCTCACAATTCCCCGTTGTTTACAATGGAGCGAGAGATTCGGAGCGACAAAGTGACGATTACCCCATTAATTTGAGCGAGGATGAAAGATTCGTGGATGAGGAACGTTACAGTGAAGCACTAGAGAGGCAGTGATGGACGTATCTTTTTTCGCTCTGACCGTAACTTAGGTACAAGCTGGCTCATTGGATTCCACACTCTCCTTTTTCTATTGTGGATCACGGATTTGTATTTTAAACCACCTCGGATACTATATCCTCTTGAAAATGAGAGTCGAGCACGCGAAATGGACATTTAAAGTGACTTTTATCTCCACGACAATACATCGGTGACACACTTAGCTACTGAGCTAACGTGATAGCATCGTTCTCAAATGAAGATAGAAACAAAATAAATAAATCCCTGACTGGAAGGATAGACAGAAGATCAACAATACTATTAAACCATGTACATGTAACTACACGGTTAAAAATTCTCAGCCTGGTAAGGCTCAACAATGCTGTTGCTAACGACGCTAAGGCTAATTTAGCAACTTAGCAACCGGACCTCACAGAACTATGATAAAAACATTAGCGCTCCACTTACGCCAGCCAGCCCTCATCTTCCCATCAACAGCCGTGCTCACCTGCATTCCAGCGATCGACGGCGCGACGAAGGACTTCATCCGTGGGTTTGGTGGCAAGCATCGGCTCGGCGTAGTAAGTAGTCCTTGTTGTGTTGCTGTAAGTATTGTACTTAGCCGCTAATACGCCGATCGATCCCACCTACAACGTTCTTCTTTGCAGCCTCCATTGTTCATTAAACAAATTGTAAAAGATTCACCAACACAGATGTCCAGAATACTGTGGAATTTTGTCGAAGAAAACAAGAGGTTTTTGTATCGGGTCGATGGGGTACAACCACTACCGTGGAGGTTTTCAACCGGAAGTGTGGCGGGAATTTTAAAATTGCACTTTATAAGTTAACCCGGCCGTATTGGCATGTGTTTCAATGTTAAGATTTCATCATTGATATATAAACTATCAGACTGCGTGGTCGGTAGTAGTGGGTTTCAGTAGGCCTTTAAAGTCCCAACGATAGTCACTCACACACCAGGTGTGGTGAAATTATCCTCTGCATTTGACCCATCCCTTTGTTCAACCCCTGGGAGGTGAGGGGAGCAGTGAGCAGCAGCGGTGGCCGCGTTTAGGAATCATTTTGGTGATTTAACCCCCAATTTCAACCCTTGATGCTGAGTGCCAAGCAGGGAGGCAATATGTCCCAATTTTATAGTCTTTGGTATGACTTGGCCAGGGTTTGAAATCAGGACCTTCCAGTCTCAGGGCGGACACGCTTTTTTTCAACAGTATTGCAGGCCTGGCAGCTACCAAGTTCCTCGAGGGTTAGCGAAACTGTTCCATCCTTTTGGCTGCTGGAGGAACACCTGTTCCTTAGGGTTAGAAAACAGCAACATGCTCGACTCTGCAGGATTAAGGAGAATACTGTCATGATCTGTAGTGTCTGGTCATGCCTTGTGGGTGTTTTCCTATGCTTGGTGTTGTAGTTCCTTTTTAGCGCTCTTATTTAATTTTTTCCACTTCCTGTTTTTGGTCTTAGAGGCACCTTTTCTCTGTCTGCCAGTACACCTGCTCTCAGTTTGTATTGTTAACATTACTTTGTGTATGCTTACTCAGCTTTATGTGGGTAAAAACTGCTGCTGTCTTCCAATATTTGGTTAAGTTTACTTTGAAGCCAGTTTAGATTTGTTTTGTATTGCATAGCATTCCCTGTGCTTCGAGTGCACTCCCGGCTGCACACGTCTTTTGTCTTTTCTTATTTTACTTGCAAGCTGTCTCCTGCTGTCATCAGCGTTCTGGGGTCACGACAATCATCGATAAAATGCGGCCCAAGCGTCTGAGGGACTACACAAAACTTTGACATCTTTTCAAGATGGAATCCCCTGCCTGAACAAGATTGTGGGAGTGCAGAATCCTTAACAGGGTGAAAACAGAGGTCTGTGCCTCCCTACCACTCACAATGAGAGTTTTTCTACACAACCATACTAACGGTGAACACTCGAAGGAGGGTTGTGAGTACAGTTTCCCCTCACTGGCCATTACACCAGCAGTGGGAGAGTGGAAGAAGGAGGGAAAAAGTCAGTTCCTCACTCTTACAATCCCTGCCCGAGACAAGTTTCACACAGCTGGGTTGAAAGCTGTATACCAAACGTGTGTGAAGGTATTACGTCTTAGTGCATTGGCAAGGGTGAAGGAGTCAAGGAGGAAAGAGTTCCTTGGACCCGGCTCCTCTCAGAAGGGCAGCTGGAGATCCTTGTACAAGTTGACCCTTGAAAAAAGGACGGCAGACCTCCAGGGGAGAATTGTGCATGGAGCAATTGCTACAAAGAGAAACTAGCTGTATATAAGTACAGTATATAGTGCGCCCCCAAACAATTTGTCGTGTTTCATGTGTCAGGTAAACCGTGACGAAAGGGGTCACATTAATCCCCTTCCTACTGTACTCACTGTTTATTTTTGTTGTCAAAACACAGTCGATTTTGTGCACACACGTAAAGAAAACATTTTCGTTCTCAATTGCAAATGCAGTATTTCAATCAGCGCGCAGCATAAATCTGAAAATTCAGCATACAGCAGGACTTTCAGATTATAAAAGGTTAAAAACATATTGGACAGCATGTATTCAAAAGCCAGCTTGCAGCTTTTACAGTATACAAACATGGCCTAATATCTGTTTGTGTGTTGTTGTTTTTCTCCTCAATTGATATGTTTTAGGACTGTTTAGGTCAGTGGTGTCCAAAGTGCGGCCCGGGGGCCATTTGCGGCCCGCAGGTCATTTTTTAACGGCCCCACGACACATTCTAAAAATACGATAAAAAACCCCAAACAAACGTGGTATAAAAGAGCAAACAGGTGAAATGTAACAAGAAAATGTTGCAATGTTTACTCTAATAACACAAAGCTGCCATGTAGGCTGTTTCTTTCTTTAAAAAATAATATTTAATCAAAATCAACGTCATTATGAATTATTGACCTATTCAAGGCTCCAATTAAGTCACATTAAATATTCCACTTTGAGATATTCTTTGGGGAAAATGTTGCATATTTTGTGTTTGCCATATAAAAAACTGAGCTGTTGTTTTTTAAAAGAAGGGCCTAAAACGAACAAACAAAAAACATAGACAACAATAAAACTTAGAATTGACGGACAGATCTGAAGCTGATCTCGAGATTATTGTGCTAAAAGTAATCAGTAAAAAAAAAAAGTATAATTTATTTTTTAACACATTAATGATTAGGACCCTTTTGGATCCCCAATAATTTTAGTGGGCTTTTTTTTTGCGTGTGTCATTGCTCAAAAAATGTCAATGTTGTTAAGAGTTATTGACCTTTTTAAGGCTCCAATTATTTTATAATCTCAAATATTCTACTTTAAAATTTAATTGGGAGAAAATATTGCATAGTTGGTGGGTTTTTTTCCCATAAAAAACCTGGGTTTTCTTTGACAAAAAGGGCATACGACTTAAATGTTTAAAAACGTTTTTTTGACAGATAGACCTAATGTTGATCTAGAGATTTAAACTTTAAATAATAATAATAATAATAATACTAAATAATGACACATTTTTTATATTTTTTTGACCAAAACTCTTTGGGTTCGCCGGGATCAAGCCTGAGTGGCAGCCTAAATGTATATTTTTTTATACATTTATTGTATTGGTTTTTAAAATAAAAATTATCAAAATGGCCCCCGCTTGCTTTGATTTTTCAGTGTGCGGCCCTCAGTGGAAAAAGTTTGGACACCCCTGGTTTAGGTGCTCTTGGTGGCTAAAAAGCGCTCACACTTAAATAGGCTGACTTTGTGTGATTTTGCTTTGAGACACACGTGTGTGTGTGCATGTGTGTGTGTGTGTGTGTGTGTGTGTGTGTGTGTGTGTGTGTGTGTGTGTGTGTGTGTGTGTGTGTGTGTGTGTGTGTGTGTGCATGTGTGTGTGTGTGAGTGTTTTTACACCAGTTAAAATGTATTAGATAGGTTCGCACTTTGAGATTTCACAATATAAAATCTTTATGCTATGTTAAGATGTTCATGTAAAGACATTACTAAAGAGGACGTAGTTTTATTCAGTAGCTTTGACATAGAGTAAGCTGGAGACACACTGCAGCAAAATGACCAATTCAACAATGCCTGAACCGATAAAAAAAGTAAAAAATTAATGATTTTATACGGCAACACCTTGAACAATGTGCAAGCCAAATGTAGGTAAACAAGAACATGAGTGTCCATATCAGTCAGCGACAACACAAAAGTTCAATATAAAAGCGTCCCTGGTGTACAAGCTTCATTATGCTCCTTAATGCTAGCGTGGGTTCTATGGAGGGTCAAATGAGAAAAAACTAAATACATAAATTACTGCTCTCAAATGATACACCTTTAAATTTGTATAATGCATGATTAATCACAGGTTACAGAATTTAGAACAACTTAAAAAAGACCCCAGTTTTTTTACACAAATGCCATTATATTGTCAGAATGTCATCTTGGCACTTTTTAAAAAAATATATTTTACTTGAGTGCACGTCATTTATTTGCTCAAAACTTGCTAACAGTTTTATCTGAAGTCCAGTCAGGTGTATTTTGAAATGTGAAATGGGCCAAGGAGCACACCTGTTGCAGTTTCCTTAGTCACTCCTCACTGTGTCATTGATTTATTTAATGTGCTGTAAAATTTTACATTGACAAAATTAATTCATGAAGCGCTGACACACAGATGCATGTAATATTTAAATAAACTATGAAATAATGAAATTGTTTATCAAATCGTGAAATAATTACCGTATTTTCCGGACCATAGGGCGCACCGGATTAGATAGATAGATAGATAGATAGATAGATAGATAGATAGATAGATAGATAGATAGATAGATAGATAGATAGATAGATAGATAGATAGATAGATAGATAGATAGATAGATAGATAGATAGATAGATAGATAGTACTTTATTGATTCCTTCAGGAGAGTTCCCTCAGGAAAATTAAAATTACAGCAGCGGTGTACAGAATTGAGATTGAATTTAAATTATAAGATTATAGGATTATAAAGCGCACTGCCGATGAATGGTCGATTTTGATCTTTTTTTTAAAAAAAGGCGCACCGGATTATAGGGCGTACTAAATTGAAAACACTTCCTTGTGGTCTACATAATGTGTAATGATGGTTCTTTGGTCAAAATGTTGCATAGATTATGTTTTACAGATCATCTTCAAGCCGCTTTCTGATAATTGCTTCAGGATGTGTCGTTTTGTGGGCGGTCTTATTTACGTGGCTCACCTTCGACAGCGTCTTCTCTCCGTCATCTTTGTTGTAGCGGTGTAGCGTGCAAGGACGGGGGTGGAAGAAGTGTCAAAAGATGGAGCTAACTGTTTAATGACATTCAGACTTTACTTCAATCAAAAACGGAGCAGCAAAAACAACAAAAACGCCGGAAATGTGAAAAACCGTCCGACCGGAACTCTCTAAAGTTCCTTGGGTGAATAATGTAAACTCACTACACCGGTATGTTTTAGCGCTTTCATGGCGAGTTTACTGACAGATATAAGTAAGAACTTTATACTACTTTATATTAGAAATGGCAACAGCGGAGGATGAATGTCCCAATACAAGAAGATAGTGAAAAAGAAGAAGCTTATCAACAACGGAGTCGGCACGGACTACAAAGGCAGACGCGCAATTTTACAGGACATATGCAGATCGCAAATACACATCAGCAGGTACCAGAAGGAAAGAAACGTTGCTTTTGCATTGTATTGCAAAACAAAACGGCAGATAATATGTCTTACCTCATACACACCATAATAATACTCGTATGTTGAAGCACATCAAGCGGTGCGGCTTCATAGCTTACCAAAGTAATACTAAAACATTTTGATAGATTTTTGAGCGCTGTGTGTAATGTTCTATATTTTCAATGGAACCAATAAAATGTTGGTGTTGTTTACTTGAGTCATAGTGCAGTCTACACATATCTCTTATGTTTGACTGAGCCCTGATCTTATGTTTGATTGGTCAGACTTATCATTTCACCATGTACCAAATAAAATAGCATCGAGGTCAGTAAGCAAAACCAGAATTATTCCGTACATTAGGCGAACCATTTTATAAGGCACACTGTCGAGTTTTGAGGGGAAAAAAAGGATTCTAAGTGCGCCTTATAGTCTGGAAAATGCGGTAATTTGATCGTTAAATAATCCTAACATTTAATCAATAATTATTGAAATGTTCAATTAATTATTTAAATAATTACATGTATTTTATATTACATAAATTCATGACACATTTAATAAAACATTTAAGCATTTAATTCCAAGTCTAGTTAATTATTTCAACATTTAAAGGGGTCCTATTATGCAAAACCAACTTTTCTTACCTTTTGACGCCTGTTTTTGTGTCTTTGGGATCCCCATAAATTGCAACAATTTGAAATCAAATCATGGAGGCATGGCAAAGATACTTACGGTATAAAACAATCTTGGCTTATTCCGAACCTGCTCCAAACAAGCCGTTTGGAATTTGGGACTTTAGTCACATATTTTGCTTTAGTTATGTCAGTGGATTATTTCCATATATAATAGAAATGTGCCAAAAGAGCTTTGTGCAAGTTTGTTTTATTCAGTTGTTATGTAGTCATTAAGTTCCTTTTTTTTCTCTATCTAATTGTTGTGGGGCAGACTGGCTCGTACATGCACATGCACGCTAAATTCCTTCACTGTTACCATTTCTAATAAAAAATGTGTATAATTCTAATTCATATCTGTCAGAAGACTCTATATGGAAACGCTAAAAACTTTTGTGTTTCGGATTTGTGTTTTTGGTTCTTTTATTTTTATTTATGATTTGTTTCCCAGTTTGAGTTTTGTTTTCCTTTTTCTGTTTACCCTTTTAATATTTTAGATGGCTCTGAGGGCAGAGGCAGGAGGCACACCTGTGAAGAATTTGGCAATCATCTTATGATTTTTTTTTTCTACATGTAAAACACTTCCTTGGAGTCTACCTAACATGTCAAGGTGGTTGTAAATGTTGCAAAGATTATGTTTTACAGACCATCTTCAAGCCGCTTTTTGACTGTCTCTTCAGGATATGCCGTTTTGTGGGCTGTTTTACTTGCCTCCACTTTGACTGAGTCTCCACTATTGACAAATATACACGACTTTTGGTAGAAAAGGCAATAGTGGAGATGCATGTGCATGTACGAACCAGTCTGCCGCACCACAAGAGGATAGCGAAAAATAAGGTACTTATTGACTGCAATGTAGAACTACAATGGCGGACCTGCGAAAAGCACCTTGGGTGATACTACATTTCTGTCATATATAATCTGCTGATGTCACTGGTGGGGAAAAATGTCACAGGACGGAGCAAATTCCAAACGGTTCGTTTGGAGAAAGTATGGAAGGCCAGAGTGTTTCATAAATATTTCAGCAAAGCCACCACAGTTTGATTTTAAAAAAAAAATCAGGACTTATTCAGATCCAAAATACACCACAGCAGGTACCAATAAATGAGAAAAATGGTTTTGCAAAAAAAGGGCCCATTTAAACCGTGGGTGTGGTTGTTTGTTGGTTATCAATGTCAGGGGTTCTTAACCTTTTTGACCTCAGGGCCCAATTTTTCCACTACAGAGGGACCCAGGGCCAACTTAAATATTAGCACTGAATTAGTAATCCTACTCTTTATTTTAACTGTATTTAACAGTTATATCTAACTTACTTACCTTTTACATAATCCTTGTTAAATGATATGACACCATATGTTAATCACAAACATTATTATCAAGGTTTACGTCAGGCTGATGACAAAACTAAACACCCATCATCCATCAATCCATTTTCTACCGCTTGTCCCTTTGGTGCTGGAGCCTATCTCAGCTGCATTCTGGCGGAAGGCGGGATAAAGCCCGGACAAGTCGTCACCTCATCGCAGGGCCAACACAGATAGACAGACAACATTCACACTCACATTCACACACTAGGGCCAATTTAGTGTTGCCAATCAACCTATCCCCAGGTGCATGTCTTTGGAGGTGGGAGGAAGCCGGAGTTCCAGGAGGGAACCCACGCAGTCACGGGGAGAACATGCAAACTTCACACAGAAAGATACCAAGCCCAGGATTGAATCCAGGACCTTCGTATTGTGAGGCACACCATCAAATGTGCTGTTAAAGAAGCAACGCATAAACTCTGATAATAATGATTACGTTTGATTAAAATCAATAAAGACTAACTAAATTAATAATAAATAATAATAATAATGGAAATATTTCTTGAACTGTCAAACATTTATGTGCAAATGAAAATATAGCTTCACCAATTTAGTCATAATGTTTGCGCTTAGGAATCTTCTTTATGGCTTTATGTCCAGATTTCTTCTGTTTTGTTTTGATACTGTCATTACTGCCACAAGTGGTGGAAAAGTGTTTTACAACTGAGTGACCGCAGCTGAGAAACAAATATTTTTTGGCGGCCCTCTAAGAGGCGCTTAAGGCCTATGGTTAAGAAACATTTATCTGTGTTACACCTAGAACGTTGCTTATTACATTCTGTTTGTTTTTGTTTTTTTACAGTTCTCCTGGCTCTGCAAGTTTGGATTTTTCATTCTAGTTTGCTTGAAAGTACCATTTTTAGTTCTTTGTTTTTATGTTGCTACTTTTATTTGCCTCTTTTGCCACACATTTTGTTGCTATTTTTTGGTTTTCTTTTTAAACATTTTGCTTCAGTTTTAGTTTTTGCATTACATTTTGGACTGGACTATCATTGCTATTTTTTTGTTTGTACTTTTGCCATTCCTGCTGTGCTAAATGTGTTGATAAAACTTAATTTTGGACCATTCACAACCTGCATCGCATTTTGGGTTCCAACCACACACTGCCTGACAAAGAACTACAACGTGGCTGACGCAGTGAAGACACAGTTGGAGGGGCTTGGCCTGGAGGAGGTCTGTAAAACAACATATATGCACAACTATGACCAAAGAACCACTATTACATAATATGTAGACCACAAGAAAATGTTTTAAATGTAAAAAAAACACATAATATGACCCCTTTAAATGACTTAAAGATTTTTTTATTTTGTCCTATGGTGTATGTGTAATCTGCAAATGTGCCGTTGTTGAGTGTCTGTGCTGTCTAGAGCTCGGCAGAGTAACCGTGTAATACTCTTCCATATCAGTAGGTGGCAGCAGGTAGCTAATTTATTTGTAGATGTCGGGAACATGGTTTGTCGTGATCACAATATGCGGGAGGCAGTGTGTAGGTAAAAAGGTATCTAACACTTAAACCAAAAACAAATAAAAGGCAAGTGCCGCTAAGTGCCGCTAAGAAAAGGAATTGAAGCTTAGGGAAGGCTATGCAAAACAAAACTTAAACAGAACTGGCTGCAAAGTAAACAAAAACAGAGTGCTGGACGACAGCAAAGACTTACAGCGTGTGGAGCAGACGGCGTCCACAAAGTACATCCGTACATGACATGACAATAAACAATGTCCCCGCAAAGAAAGATAGCGTCCGCACAACTGAAATAGTCTTGATTGCTAAAACAAAGCTGGTGCGGGGAATAGCGTTCAAGTAAAACATGAAACTGCTAAAGGAAAATACCAACAAAAGAGTAAAAGCCACCAAGATAGGAGCGCAAGACAAGAACTAAAACACTACACACAGGAAAACAGCAAAACACTCAAAAATTAGTCACGGCGTGATGTGACAGTACCAGTGGCGTGCGGTGAGGTTAATGTCTGGTGAGGCACGACTGCATCATCACAGTCAGATTTACAAACATATGAACCTGCTGTGCAGGTGTACCTAATGTTGTGTCCCTGCGGTCGTTCGCGGCTCCTGCAGCGCGAGCATTGTTGTTTTTGCACTTTTTGGCTTCTTCTTAAGTGACTTTTTTTGGGTGGATTCGGTCTTGCACGTGGAGGGTTTGGGTTTGGGCTTTGGTTGGTGTGACCGCGGTGCTCCCGTCGGGCGGTGCATTCTGCGGCGGAGCTGCTTGGCACCAGGAGGCGGGGTTATGATACGAGCCTCACACAGTGTGTCTCCGCAGCAGTTTTATGATCGCTCAGCACTAAAAATACGTTACACACATACAGTTGTTGACAAAATACACTGTACATTATATACCTCAGCTAACTAAACTATGGAAATGTATAATATAATTCATATAGCAATACGGTCTCACTGCACAGCAGGCCAGCAGTTAGCCGAGTCGCAATCCATGGTGAGGCACAGGTGCCTCAACTGGCTGCTGATCACCGCACCGTCTCTTCTCAGTATTTGAACGGCAAATGTGAAAATAAAAATAAAAATAATCTAAAACTGGTGAAGTTAAATGGAAAATAACTTTAGTATAATCACTGGATACATATAACAATTTAATTTCTTTTTTTTTCTTTTTCTTTTT
Source organism: Entelurus aequoreus (assembly GCF_033978785.1). Lineage (NCBI taxonomy): Eukaryota > Metazoa > Chordata > Actinopteri > Syngnathiformes > Syngnathidae > Entelurus > Entelurus aequoreus. Next base: position 66,318,492 of record NC_084732.1, read on the forward strand.
TTTTTCTTTCCATGATTGCAGGTGAGGCTGTGCCTCCCCTGCCTCTAGTGACTGCACGCCACTGGACAGCACACTTACTTTGAGACGAGATCTATAGTGATGCATGGTTGGTTATGGTTTGAATTCCTATCCAACAATTGCGAGAACAACTTTTTATTGTCAATATCGGCTACTGAGTTTAATTTTTCAATGATTTCTGCTGGTTGTGTGCCTCTGGATTTTTTCAATGAAAAAAATGTGCCTTGGCTCACAAAAGGTTGAAAAACACTGGTTTAGTGCTTCAAAGTAAAAGCTCCGAAATGGAACGATTGAGAAACTCTTATCCGTCTAGAAGAGATCAAATGTTAATGGGAGCGGAATACAGAATATTTTAGACATGTTTTGTTGAAATACATTTTGAGTTTGCACTTTAAAATGCCACTAAATGGTAAATACAGTTGTTTTGTGCTGACACACTGTGTTTTGCACTAGCTCGTTTCATTAAATATGAGACAACAGATTGGAGTTGAAAAATTTCCGCAGTTTGTATCGTCACCAAAGGGTGATGGCGATAATGGTTGCAAGAAAATGCAAAGCAGTAATTCCAAAACAGTCATTATTTTCTGCTTGTTTGTGCCCTGTTGAGTAATGTACTGTCTGTTGCTAGAGAAACTGGTGCCTTCAATGTGCTTTTTCAGTGTGGGAGACATCATATGCCACTGGATCTTGAGAAACAACAGTAGGCACTGTGTTGACAGATTCTCCAATACAAAAATATCCCGTTGTGCATTAATAGAGACAGAAAAGCTGAATGACAGGGCCACATAGACACTAGACAGTCAGTCTGCATCAATGTGCAAGGCAATTTGTGGCTACAATGTTTGCCCTTTTCCACAAGTATACAACATATAATATCTTCACTGTGTGGTCATTAAAGCTTTGCTGACCACTTTTTGATTTCAAACATGACGAACAGGGGTCACCAACCTGGGGATGGTGATCAACCAGTAGATATTTGGGACTTTACCAGTATTTATATTATTCTTTGAATCTGTGGATACTGCTGGAAATGTTGAATTTCCCCTTGGGGATGAATAAAGTATTGATCTAAAACAGACCAGCCAACAAACATGCATTTTGAGTAGGTATGTGCCGATCGATTGGGCACCAATCAGTATCGGTTTTCTTGAAAAAGTATGTGATCTGCAGTTGCCAGTTATGCCTTTCAATGCCGATCACAAACGCTGATCCCCTCTGGTTGACACTTCATTATTTGTCCCCTGACGACCAAACGTGTGTCTCCATACACAGTGTGGCGTCGCATCCCTAAGTTAACAATAGTCACCACCATGGCTGCAAATAAACTGCATTTGTTACACTGCAAAAAGTCAGTGTTCAAAAAACAAGAACATTTTTTTAAAAAAAATAGGCGTATTTTATTTGAACTAAGCAAAATTACCTGCCAATAGAACAAGAAAAATTGGCTTGTCAAGACTTTCCAAAACAAGTAAAATCAGCTAACCTCAATGAACTCAAAAATACCTTAAAATAAGTATATAACACTAATAAGTGCACTTTTCTTGGTATAAAAAAAAGAGACCTTTTTGCTCAATATGTTGAAAAATATTCTTAAATTAAGTAAATGCTAGTGCCATTATCTTTACATAATGATATGGGCTCGGCATCATGACTTTTTTTTTCATGCTTGAAGTAAGAAATTATTACTTTAAAAAAGTAGTTGTATACTTGTGAGTGTTGACGACACAGCTTTGCAACAGTTGATATTCTAGTTTCAAGCATGTTTTACTCAATATAGGTCATAAAATCTCAGCAACAAGCTGTAATATCTTACTGAGATCATTTAGGACCAAAACCCTTAAAACAAGTAAAACACTCTAACATAAAATCTGCTTAGTGAGAAGAATTATCTTATCAGACAGAAAATAAGCAAATATCACCCATATTTGAGATATTTAATCTTACTTAGATTTCAGTTTTTGCAGTGTAGTATCTGAAGTACCATCAGTTACCATTATCACTGGAGGACGAGTCTAAACATGTTACAGAAAACAAGCCAGCTGCAGGCATGCTAATCGTTAAACTAGCTACTAAGCTAAACAAGACCATAAATAATTGCTTAATTCTTTGGACACCGGAGGACTTTAAAGGGGAACTGCACTTTTTTTGGAATTTTGCCTATCGTTCACGACAGATGGATTTAAAAAAAATAGTATTTTAAATATTAAATAAACGTCAATAAAAGTCTGCTTAAAGCGGAACCAATGGGAGATCCACCATTTTGCTCCATAAAACCCAATAAATAACGATTCAGCGTTTCGTGACTTGAATCTGACCAATCTAAGGCTATGAGCATGAACTGATGAAGTTCATGAGAGGCAGATGAGAGGCGAAACGTCCTCCAAGACAAACCAAACAGTCCAGTTGCAATCGATTGAATGCCCTGAGATGACAATGGCCTGGATGAATGAGAACATTCATAGACATTAACCAAGTATCAGTGATATTGTTAGACAAACTATTTATAGCGGCGCCGTGACAACTAACGTGTGTGCCTATGTTTACATCATCGAGTGATCCCCTGCTTCCTCGCTCTCTTGCTTCTTGTAAGTTTGTTCTAGATCATAAATCATGCATCTCACCTGGACAGAAAAAGTCGGAGTTGGTACACTTTTTAACGTCCTGGGCATGATGTTAAAGTGCATCCGGCAGTGGAGGCTCCTCCATGGGGTCTTGGGGCACTAGGAAGTTAACCCCTTTACTACTGTTACCCCAGGTGGCCCTTGGCAAAGGCCTAGTACCTGACTGCCCCCTAGCCAGGGATACGGTGAAGACCTCAACGGCGGAGCAGGCGGAAGATGGTAGATGTGAGAACTACCACAACGGCTGCAATGGCGGAAGAAGGCACCCCCACATCCATGTGGGCCCAGTTATGGGGAAATAACAACCCAAGACCTCAACGGTGGAACAGGCGGAGGATGATTGCTAACCCTATGGAGCGTCACAACGGCTGGGATGGCGGATGAAGGCTGCAGCAGAAAAGGGTCCCCAGTCGTCTTGAACTCCATGCCACTGGACCCTGACCCGGATCTGTCAAGGATCGTGTGGTGACTGTCTGTGCACCAGTCTCCCCACGTTAAACTAAGTCACGCACAGGCATCCTCCATAAAGGGATACCCCCCTACCAGGAGGATCGTCATACTCGCTTCGAGTGACCGCCGATGATGATGATGATGACACTTTTTAGGACCCGAGACTGGTCAGAACGACACGAAAAGACGCTCGGTCCCCACAGTAAGCACAGGCAACGCTTTGTGCAAGTTTAGAAAAGCAACAATTACCTTGACCAACAACAAAGCATTGACAATAATCTAGCCCTGTCTGCAGGGAAGGCTGGCATATGAAGTGTAAACCTAGAACAGGTTTGCCCAGATTGCCAATTCGGGACAATTAAGCTCAGGCCAGGGGAGTGGTGGCGGCAGACAGGAAGTGGAACTAAACGGGAACCAAATACAGAAAATAAGGAAATACGTAAATAAGTCCGAGCTGTAACAGGTCTTGACACTCGGAAGTGTAAAAAAAAATACAAAAAAACAACAACAATATAATTGGACATCAGAGTTCAGCGTCAAATGTAAAAAAATTTTTTTTTTGGAACAATAAGCATTTATTAACACATTTGAACACACACAAAAGTACTGCAAATTTGTATCGTTGAGTAACGGTAATCAATTCACAGTTACTGGCAATTTGTACCGTATCGATTCCAATGTGAAAGATCCCTGGTTGTAATACTAACAACGTACTATTAGTTCAAGCCGCAATGACACTTTTCTTCTCTCTTTAAGTGACCATTGATGTCACTTCACATGCCCAGCTCTGACAAAGTGCAATAAAATGGTAAATGGGTTATACTTGTATAGCGCTTTTCAAACCTTCAAGGTACTCAAAGTGCTTTGATACTATTTCCACATTCACCCATTCACACACACATTCGCACACTGATGGCGGGAGCTGCCATGCAAGGCCCTAACCACGATCTATCGTGAGCAAGGGTGAAGTGTCTTGCTCAAGGACACAACGGACGTGACGAGGTTGGTAGAAAGTGGGGATCAAACCTGGAACCCTCAGGTTGCTGGCACGGCCACTCTCCCAACCGCGCCACGCCGTCCTAAGCACGGGTGTTTAAAGTGTGGCCCAAGGGTCAGTGACACTGTAGAAATGTAATTAATACAAAATGTTGAGTAGCGTTTTGGGCTCCAAAAGGTTGGTGACCACTGATGTATAGAATTATTATAGAAAAGCTTTATCTCACAGTAGCTATTGGCCTTAAGAGTGAAACACTTTTCCAAACAATTTGTCATCCATTGCTGTCAATAAATGATATCCTTGAGTAACCGTTATCATGAGAATGTCACCTGAAGCCTTAATGGTTCAAATTTCTGGTTCACCATGTTCACAAGCTTCATCCATCTGAGTCAGTACAAACTGATCCAATTTCTATAAGGTTCTATTTAGTTGTGACTGGAGGTTCATAGTGAATTTGGAGGCTTCATTTGGAAGACGTGGAATTGGTGTAAATGACACCTATGAGCAACAACAGCACGTTGAGACTTGAATTACATTCTCACTGGCTTGAAATCACAGCATTTTCCAAAGGTTATTTATATAATACAAAATGACAAGCACGTCATTACCTTGGAACAGCAATGAAGTCTATATTTTTCTCCATTCGTTTTGCAGCCCTTTCAGCTGCAATGATCTTTTTACCTGAGATGCTCCTCATTTTTGTTATCAGACGGAAGAACATTTTATTACATTCTGGAAAAGACGATCCAAGGCTGCTGTGGAAGTAGGTGAGCATTGTGACCGCAGACAGCTTTGTTTGATGGTTTTTTTTGGGTTTTTTATCAGACTATCCCTTACTTGCAAAAAAGTATCCTAGCCATGGTCCATGAGGGCTTACTTGTTCAAGCATCCAAAACATTGTGTGTCCAACTCGCCTGCATTTTTGTTTTTCAAACATTTGAATGAAGAAAGTTGAATCATCAAACAAAATTAACTTTGCGAAGAGGTTTGAGCATAGCACTGTTAGTCTGCACCATACTAAAGCAGGTTCTACTAAAATAATATCTAAATGGCGGACATTTATCCACGGAAATATGAAAAAGATGCTGATGATGTTTTTAACGAAAAAGCAGGTAGAGAGAGATACCGTAATAGTCCACTCTTCAAGGTAGTGCTGTACATTGTTTTTACATTACGTCATAAAAACTACTGCAGATATTTGTAGTAAATTCTATTGTATTGTTGTTCATACAATAGTAATTATCTGTAAGTTTCTTTAAAAGCCATGTAACAAGTTAAAATTGCGCCATTTTGGGGGGGGCAAGCATGGATTAAAAGGATTTTGATTCATTTCAATGGGCGACATTGTTTCGCAATACTAGTTTTACAAGGTACAAGCTATGTCACTGAACCAATTATACTTGTATCTCAAAGTACCACTGTATTGTTAAATAATGACAAATAATTGTGTTTTTACAGATTATTGTGTGTGTTTGCTTAAAATATTTGTTTAGTCCATGTTTTGTTCTGATTATAATCATGATCGACAAATTAAAGGCAAAAATCACAAAATGATTCAACGATTTTGAAAAATATCCAAGTAAAAACTATCTGTATGGACATACAGTAGGTATCAATATCGGCGATGCTAGCCCTGTATTTGCTTGAAATTCTAATGATTTTAAAAAGTATCAGATCGTCTATGTCAAACAACAACAACAAAATTCCCATACTTTATTCAAACACAAGAAATTGAGAAATAATTATAATTAAACAATTAAAAACAATAGCCACCTGGGAAAAACTAAATAATTGTAAAAATAAATAATAAATACAAATATGTGATCATGCTTAAGAAAATTATTGTATTTTACATATATATATATATATATATATATATATATATATATATATATATATATATATATATATATATATATATATATATATATATATATATAAACAGGAATGTGTCTGAAAAGGAGCAGGGAGAAACAAAATGTTATTGGGTCTTCCCCCATTTCTCAGTTTACTCTTATCCTAATTCCAAACATAAATTATAAAACATAATAATCCGTCAAAACATAGATTACTGACAATATCAAACTTGTACCATTGCCGTTTTAATATCTAAGGTAAAATGAGACACATTTATTTAAACACTGAAAATGCAGTGACATGAATTAAATTGCAAACGAAAAATTATTCCTGACCACTCTTTATGTAATGCTAGATTTTTACAAGAAGAAAATTATATTTCTATCTTAATATATTCAAAGTTGCACTGTGCATAAACAGGTGAAAAGTTACTACAAATCAATTCTTTTTTTTTAACCTTCTTGTTTTTTTAAATGGCTGCAATCTGATTAATGAGAAATTACTGAAATGCCTGAAAACTGCATGTTGTTGATGTGCCTGTGAGAGTTTACTCTAATCCCAGTCCAAAAACATACCAGGTTAGTTAAAGACTACCCATGGGTGTGATATATGAGTGTCAATAGTGCACCTTGCATCTTGCCCAAAATCACCTGCGGGGTAGGCTCTATCTTTCATGTCTTGTGCACAGATCTTCCACCCAGGAATGGTTCGCTGACAGGGACAAAACATTAACACTCCATTGGGGCGGAAGTTGTGTGAGAGGGAAAGAGAGTGGAGCGCTGAGAAACTCTAACCACTGTGGGGTAGTGTTTCTCTTCACACAAATTCTACCACATCAGCAACTGTGTGGGGAATATGCTGGGAAAATCAATGTAGGCCAACTTTATTGTATAATAAAATAGGACATTGTACTCTGTAATCCCACTGTGTACATTCATGAGCAGATCTCGATTATTGCTTGTCGGGAAAACTACATTGATAGAACAAGGACATTTGTTTTGTGTTTAATATACTAACTGACATACTGTTCTTTGTTCGATGTTATTTATGTCTGAATCCAGAACATCAAAATTGTTCCCGTCTGCAGCAGGGTTTGGAGAGTGCCACTGTGGAATAATCCAGGCTTAACCTCTACGCAGGACCACACCTGTACAGTTGCAAATTGCACAGTAAAGATAGACATGAACCAAGTCTCTTGATGAATGAGTCGAATGGCATGAGCACCAGGCCGTCCTACATCAAATAATAAAATTGACATTGACGATGGCTCCGACAAACTTGGCCTTGAAAAAAACAGGCTGATCCAGGAGCCAAATGAAGGCCCTGACTGATGCTGACTGCAGCCCATAACTAAAAAATGGCATGTACGAGAGACGGGCTTATGGGTGGACCTTCGGGTTGTGCAGTGGCATCAATTGGCAACTGGTTGAGATCTTCCCATGGTATTGTTGTGCATTTGGTGTAAGGAAGAGGGTAAATGCGTTGGAACATGAATGAATGTTTAAGAAGTTTTCAAGAGTAAAATGTCTGCAACTTGTGGACATCAAAGCAAACAACGAACAAAAGGAAGCCTTCGGGGGTGTTTCTTTGTGTAATTTTTATTACTATTATTTGTTATAACTAATTTAAACAGTACAGTAATTTAATGTTTTTTATTTTTTATTTTTACTGCCATCTAGTGTCTACTTTTAAGTGTGGTGTAAAATAAAATAAAAATAAATTAATAAATAGTTTACTATTTTTTGTTGAAATCCCATGCTTTTTGAGGTTAAAGTTACAGAAGAACATTTAAAGCATTTATAACAAATTCATAAAATTGCAAGTCATTGCAAAACAAATTTAAAAAAAATAAATAAATTGTGGCACGATTTACTAAAACAGCTGCCACAAATTCAGACATTTTAGGGCGCAACAATAAAAACATGTAAATCCCGCAAAATTCTGTAGGAACTGCTAATCTGCATTGATGAAAACACACACGCTAAATTAGGGGTTCTTACGTTTGTTTTGTTTTTACCTCGCTGCCCAACTTTTCCTCTACAGACGGGCACTTTAATATTGGCCTAGTGGTTAGAGAGTCCGCCCTGAGATCGGTAGGTTTTGAGTTCAAACCCCGGCCGAGTCATACCAAAGACTATAAAAATGGGACCCATTACCTCCCTGCTTGGCACTCAGCATCAAGGGTTGGAATTGGGAGTTAAATCACCAAAAATGATTCCCGGGCGCGGCACCGCTGCTGCCCACTGCTCCCCTCACCTCCCAGGGGGTGATCAAGGGGATGGGTCAAATGCAGAGGACACATTTCACCACACCTAGTGTGTGTGTGACAATCATTGGTACTTTAACTTTAACTTTAACTTAATTAGTAATCTTACTCTTGATTTGAATCGTTTTCAATAATTATATCCAACCTAGTTACAGTTTACAGCCTTGTCAAATGATATAAAAGCATGTGTTAATTACTATGATTTGTATTTATTTAATAACATAAACTAAACATAAAGACTTGAGTCAGGGTCATTAGAAAAATAAGTACTACCCAAACATACTGCATAAGAAGGGAATCATAAATAACTGATGAAAAATACATTTGCATACAACTATGTTGTTATGATGGTCTAAAATTAATAAACTAAATGCATAATGAATATATGTCTTGACTAATCTCTCAATAAAGTGCAAATGAAAACACAGCTTTAGTCATATAGTTTTTTGTACTTAAAGGTGCCATATGTAGTAATGTGGCCAGAAATGGTACTGCAATAACGGTCAAAATTATGTAGTCCCCTCCCCCTCTCCATGACTGAGGTTGCCAGATACGCAGCCGAATCCGAATCCTACTCCAAGGAACTTCAAATGGCAATCGACGAGTCCTACGCTGTAGGTTTTATCTTGTTTATGCTTCTTGCAAGAGGGTTTACTAAGTAATTATGCCACATTTTACTGACGTCGAAAAGCCAAATGTATTTGTAAAGTTACGCAGCAGGACAGACTGTTGACATTACCCTGCTAAAATGTCTAGTTTGACCGCACGGACCACCATCGAAATAATTATATATAATAATATATAATATATTATATAACGCATAGGCCTACTTTGATGGCAAGCCAAGGCCAACAGTAAAATTACCGCCACATTTCGTTCAGCATAACCCCATGTTGCATCCAACCTGACACACAGCATTCTCTTCCATGTACGCACATCATCATCTTTCAGAGCAGAGTGCGATTCTGTGAGCCAACCCACGTTACGCATAAACCATGTTACGCATAAAACATATAGCCTACTACCATGTCAATACACAAAGTAGAACATCATTACATGTAATGCATTATATTGTGCCAAGCAAATACCACCCCATATGTGTTTGATGCACATACAGTACCAGGGCATCGAAAATGAAAACAATAACAATATTTCGAGGCTGTAAATCTACTTTTTTTTAAATGAACATATCCCGGCTGAAGTATTGTTATCAGTTATAAAGGTATTCAAAAAGAACATGATTTATTAATTTAATTTATTAACTCTGGCTTCGCCCCCAAGGACTCTAGCCCCGCCCATGTCACAGCCTTTTTCATCCTTGTCTCCTTGACAGTCCCCTGTTGGGAGTTTTAATAGACTTTTTGGTCAACCTCCCCCGTCCCACCCTTAAAGACTATTCTGGATATTGGGAGAAGCGTCTGGCATCCGCTTCCTGAGGGGGGGTAGTGCTGGTAGCTGCGCTAGTGGGGTGGCACAGCTGCGCCCAGCCATGCTGCTACCTCCTGCCCGACCACCACCACCTGTTCTTCGGCATGCCAAGCCGCAACCTCCTCAAAGGCCAGCTCCCCCACAGCTGCGCCCAGCCAGGCGGCTACCTCTGGCTCGACCACCACCACCTGTTCTTCGGGAAGCCAAGCCGCAACCTCCAGCCAGGCCACCTCCGCCAAGGTCACGGCTGCCTCCGGTTCCTGTTCCAAGGCTGCCTCCTGCACCTGTTCCAAGGCTGGCTCCTGCACCTGCTCCAAGGCTGGTCCCCGCGCCAGCACCTGCTCCAAGGCTGGTCTCCGCGCTAGCACCTGCTCCAAGGCTGGTCACTGTGCCAGCACCTGCTCTAAGGCTGGTTTCCGCGCCAGCACCTGCTCCAAGGCTGGTCTCCGCGCCAGCACCTGCTCCAAGGCTGGTCTCCGTGCCAGCACCCAGGCTGGTCCCAGTGCCAGCACCCAGGCTGGTCTACGTGCCAGCACCCCGGCTAGCTCCTGCGGCAGCACCTCGGCTAGCTCCTGCGGCAACAACACGGCTAGCAGCACCACGGCTGGCTCCTGCGCCAGCACCACGGCAGCCTCCTTTGCCTGCCGCTGAAGCTCCAGACGCGCCTCCAGAAACGCCTCCTACTCATCTCATGACGACATCATCGCTCTGGCGCCCCCTCCATCTTCCTTGTCTCTGGCGGACCTTCCCACGGCGCCGCCTCCACCTTCCTCGTCTCTGGCAGGTCTTCCCACGGCACCGCCTCCATCTTGCTCATCTCTGGCGGGCCTTCCCATGGCGCCTCCTCCATCTTCTTCGTCTCTGGTGGGCCTTCCCACGGCACCGCCTCCATCTTCCTGGTCTGTGGCGGGCCTTCCCATGGCGCCGCCATCCTCCTCGTCTCGGGCGGGCCTTCCCACGGCGCGGCCTCCGTCTTCCTTGTCTTCAGCGAGCCTTCCCACGGCGCCACCTCTGTCTTCCTCGTCTCCAGCGGGCCTTCTCACGGCGCCACCTCTGTCTTCCTCGTCTCCAGCGGGCCTTCTCACGGCGCCACCTCAGTCTTTCTCGTCTCTGGTGGGCCGTCTCACAGCACCACCCTCATCTCCAGCATGTGGGGAAGAAACTTTTTATTGCACGTCTTTCAGCGTCTTATTGTCTTTTCCATTATTTTGGCATATTGATCAATACTGTCATCTTCATCATTCATAAGTTAAATTCATACCTGTTTCTATTTCATATGAAACGGGGTAATACACACCCCACGAGTACATATGATTAGTATGATGTGTCATCAATGTCAGCCACCCCTTGTCTTTGCCTTCCACGGCATTTTTTTTCTAATTCATTCGCCGCTATAAAGAGACGCGCTAAATGGATTGCAATCCTTGGCACACATGTTTAGTAGATCAGCTTTGAGCGTGCTATCAAGTTTGCACATGTTTTAATACACGCAAAACCTTCAGTAGATGAGGCTTTATGTCTTTCTATGGCAGCCATGCGTCCAGTTATCATGCAAAGCCTACTATGCATCCATCCATTTTCTACCACTTGTCCCTTACGGGTCTACTAACGTAGCACACATTTGCATGAGATATCATGTTGCTCTAAATGGTGCTGTTAATAGAGAAGTTTTAGGTGTGCTCTAATTCTTAATCCTGGGGTTAACCTTGATAGAAACATGTCACATCCATGTTATTAAGACACGTAGGAACTGTTTTGATCCTGGAGAAAAAATTGTTTGGATTTGAGAGTTCCTTAAATCCTAAGGTAACGAAACAGCAAAAATGGCTGACATAATGAGCTTCTAATCTGACTGTTCAAGTACTGTATTGCACAATATACTGTATATATGTATGACAGTGGCTAAAATCAGCAATGATACACCAGCCAGACACAATAGAAGGATTATAATATAGCTATGACACTCATCCAAAACAGGTTTTTTAACACGTGTTTTCTTTTGACATTCAAAGAAAACAGAGCTTTTCAAATGACAACAGCGGAAACAACGCAGCGGAACTTGCGCCACTCAATGCTAACAACACGGCTATGATTAAGCCCAGTGTTTCCACTGAGTAGCTGCGCTGGAAGCTTCGACGACAGCCAGAGCGTTGATGCTTGGAGGCCCCCACAGCTACCGGTAAGTAGAGTGCACTTTTCGAAAAATATTCATAAACAGTTTTTTATGATCAAGCCATGAACATATTGGATGTATTAATAATTATTTCTACTTCAGAAAAAGTTATTTACCACAGTCAAGCCCAGAACCAATTAGGAATAATTGATAAATTACTGCATATACATCAGAGGTGATTGCTCTAAGACTGCAAGGGAAACTCAGCTTCCCCTAAAATGTAGAAAAATAAGTGATTAAATATACAGTGTTGTGTGTACATGTTATTGACTAACTATGCGCTACAACGCGCTCTTTTGTTCAGAATCAGCTTCTTATTACTGGTAACGATGCAGCTTTCCTCTCTCTCATTCCCGCAGCTTCACAGTGCTTTAAACAGTGTAGACGCTGGGTGTCCTACACTGCAGCGAAACGAGATGAGTCATTGGATAAATACCGGGCTTTGTTGGACGCTCAGCGTCTCTGGGGGTCTTTGGGACGCTCAACTTCTGCATGATGATTGGATGATCTGTCTAAGGCTGATTCCCTTTTAGATTGACAGCGAAATGAGCGAATCAGCGATCTTGTGTTGTAAAGGTCTGTGGGAGCAGATTTCAATATTCATTCTGTTGTTTTGAGTTGAAGCGTAGACTTTCCTGATCCTCTTAGCGACATTTTCTTTGTTAAAAACAACTAGCGACAAATAGAGCTTCTATTTCTGGTGTTCTTTTGTGTTTGGAGACTGACTTCTTTCACTCTGCAGTTTCTGTCCCTCCCGAGCTGCGAAGTGCTGCTGAGCCCCTCCACCGTCTCAAAGCACTCACAGGCGGACACACTTCGCACTAGCCAGTCCCAGCTAGCGGGCTAGCTTGGTAGCAAGTTGCACTTAATGGCAGATCATTTGAATGTTTTTATTTTATTTTATTTTTTTTAATTGAACAACAAACATACATTTATAATGCACACAAATGCACACAGGTGTACAAACTATTGTCATTATTGGCAAAGATTGGAGCTACATCTGCAGGTACAGAGAGTTCTCCTGTTTAAAGTGGTTTAAGTCTTACATCCGCAACACCATGGGCCAAGGCCGTTTAAGCAGCCTAGCTCTGCTGGCCATTGAGAGGACACTTGTCAAATCCCTGGAAAAGACGCCTTCTTGGTACGACAGGGTCACAGATCACTTTCTTAAAAAGGAACGGAGGGTAGAATTTACGTATAAATCAGGGGTGTCCAAACTTTTTCCACTGAGGGCCGCACACGGAAAAATTAAAGCATGTGGGGGCCATTTTGATATTTTTCATTTACAAACCATAACAAAATATATGGATTTTTTATTTATTTTACCTTTAGGGGTCCCGGGGACCATAAAGGCTCTCAGTCATTAAAATATTAAAAATAAGTCAGATTATTATTTTTTTTAAATTATTTAACGCTTACAGTAAATCTCTATATCAACTTCAAGTTGATATAAAGTAGTTCCTGGTTGTCGGCCGCATGGACTGGGGGGGATGTCCGGGCCCTCTACTCCTCCTACTTATAGCACACACAGTCACACAAATATAGGACTTTGGGGGATTGTCCTGCGGGGAGGCATGGCGGGGGGTTGAGGATGCCTCCTATGGGGCTCCAGTCCTCCTGTCTTGTCCCCTGCTCGTCCATCCCTCAATCTTAGCTGCATATTAGACACTTAGGATTTGGAGGGCTCGGCTTGGTTGGGACCCACCAAGACCTTGATGTCCCCCAATTTTAATCGCATTATTAGTTCCCACAAGCATACATATCTCACTCACGCTACAGTACACGCATCAATATGGACTGGAGGTCGGCTGTAATGGCTGACCTCCTAATTTTAACTACACAGTAGACACTCTGGGGGCCTTGTACACATGCATGTGGGGGATTGGGGTTCGGCGCACCCCTCATTGCCTCGTCGGCCGGCACGGATTCCAGGGACTGCGTTCTGGTGGCCTGCCAGGCTTTTATTAATTTATTATTATTATTATTTTTTTTTTTTATGTGTATATATGTGTATGTATATGTATATATATATATATATATACATATATATGTGTATGTGTGTATATGTGTATGTATATGTATGTATATATATATATATATATATATATATATATATATATATATATATATATATATATATATATATATATATATATATATATATATTTTTTTTTTTATTTTTTTTTTTTATTATTATTATTTTTTTTTTTATTTAGTTTATTTTTTTTTTTTATTTTTTTTTTTTTTATTTATTTTTTTTAGTGATTTTTATTATTTACTTACTTTATTTTATTTAATTATTTGTATTTGTTATTTTTAATTTAATTAAATTTGTATTTCATTTTATTATTATTTTTTTTTTATTTTTTTTAATTATTATTATTTTTGTTTAATCTTATTATTTATTTGTGTGTGGCGTCGCGAAGTCTCGCTTCCTGTTGGGTGGGGTCCGTGCCCGTGTGGCCCGACCTTGCGCTGTGGGGTCTCTGTTGGCGACTTGATGTGGTGGCGGCGCGGCGCCCGTGTCTGGTCTGGATACTGTGTCTCGGTTGTTTGGGCGGTGGTGTGTTTGTGCGGGTTTGGGTTGGGGTGGTGGGGTCTTTTGGGGGGGGGGGTGTTGGTGTCTCTTGTTTGCGTGTTGGCGTTTGGGCTTGCTGGCGGGCTGGCGCTGGCTGGTCTCTGTGATCCTGTTGGCGTGTGGTTGCCGGTCGCGGTTTTTTATTTATCGCTTTGATCTGATTGGGTGGTGCTGGCTGTCTGGGGGTGTTGTGGCTGCTGTTTCTGCTGCCGTTTGTTTGTGGTGTGGGCGCCCGTGGCTGCTGGGTCTGGTGCAGGGGGGTGGCTGATGTTGTGACTGGTGGCAGCGCGCGCGCGTGGTGGTTGTCGGGGCTGACAAACTGTGTATATGTATGTGTATGTGTGTGTGTGTATGTATGTATGTATGTATGTCTGTATATATATGTGTATGTGTATGCATGTGTATGTGTGTGTATGTGTACATGTGTATGTTTATGTGTATGTATATATATATGTATGTATATTTCTGGGGGTACTTTCTGGGCCTGCTTGGTTGGGGCCTGCTGGGTCTGGTCCCTGCGTCTACTGTGGTAGCTTGGTGCTGCAGGGTATTCTGAGGTGCTGCGAGTCGGCCAGTTGTTGGGGTAGCGACCTTGTGTGTCAGCATGTCTTCTTTTAATTCTTTTTTTTTTATTTTATTTTTTTTTTTAATATAAATAGATTTAATTATTTATTTATTCTTTTTTTTTTAAATATATTTTATTAATATTATTATTATTATTATTATGTATTTATTTATTTTATTTATTTATTCCACTACCTCAGGGGGGGGACTCGGCGGGGCGGTTGCTGGTTGTTCCATCTCCATCGTTGGGGTCCCTGCGGGTGGGGTGGGTGGTTCCTGTGGCCCCGTGCTGGGTGGTCCTGTGGCGGCCGGCTTGGGTGGGGTGGCCGTGGGCTGGCCTCGCCACGCTCTCCGGGGGTGGGGGGGGGCTCGTGGGGGCCCTGTTGCCGGTGGGGCGGGGAGGCGGTCTTCCCGTCCGGTTGCGGGGGGTCTCCGGGCCCCTCGGGCGGGGCATCCCGCCTTTCTGTCCGTGTGGGGTGTGGTCTCTCGCTGGCTTGGGGTCTGGCTTCCCCCTGCTTTTCTCGTGCCTTGTCCTCTGCCGGGTGCGTCTGTCTGCGGCCTGCTGCTGGTCCTTGTGGGCGGCGCGGTGGGCCAGGCTCTGGGGCTCCTGTCGCTGTCCGGCTTGGCTGCGTGGGGGCGGTGGCCCCTGGTTCCCTGGTTCCCTGGGCACCACACCTACTGTTTGTGGGATAGGCTCTCGGGGAGGCTGGGGCCGTACTCTGGCTCCCGCACACACTGGGAGTCAAATGTATTGTACATGCAAATTCACATATACTCACACACATACATACAGACATACATAGGTACCTACGCTCCCACATACATATACAAATAAATAAAGTACATATTTACACACTCAAAGTTCGTACATCCACACGCACATTCATTATACAAACATACTGTATACACATACTGTACATATACATTCACTGTAAAAACATACATATACACATACTGTACATATACACTCACTGTACAAACACACACATACACATACTACACATATACATTCACTGTACAAACACACACATACATATACTGTACATATACATTCACTGTACAAACACACATATACACATACTGTATATATACATTCACTGTTCAAACACACATACTGTATACACATACTGTATACACATACTGTACATATACATTCGCTGTACACACATATACACATACTGTACATATACATTCACTGTACAAGCACACATATACACATACTGTACATATACAAGTACATATGCACACATACACTCATGCACATAATCACGTTTCATCAAACATATATTAACGTTGTTGCCCTAGGGTAAACTGGGTATAACACATGGCACACTGACAAAGCTTAACCTATTGTTACTATAAAAATCTACAAGGTTAATGTAGGTTGCTTCTCTTTTTTCCCCTCCATTTTTCTGCATTCTTTCGTATCTCAAGTTATCAATACATATATGTATTGTTGCATTTGAACAATTGTATTGTTGATAATAAAGGTAAAGTATTGGTATTGTTTATTATCAATAGCACTATTTCTATTGGTATTCATATTGCTCCATTTTTAGTGTAATAATGCTCATTGTCATTTCTGTATTTTTTATTTTTATTTTCGCTAACTGCTTATTTGCTATTACTTTTACCATCATATTTGTACATGTCGTATTTGCTGATGTTGCTCTGTTGTTGTTGTTGTTGTTGTTGTTGTTGTTGTTGTTGTGTTTGCTGTTGTTGTTTTTGTCTCTCTGTCTAACCCCCTCTTGTCCCCACAATTCCCCCCTCTGTCTTCCTTTTTCTCTCTTTCTATCCCCTCCTGCTCCGGCCCGGCTGCACCAAATGATAATATAAATACATTTAATAAAGTCAAAATACAAGTAAGGCAACAAGAGAAGTATCCTACACTTCTCTTTTGTAAAGTAAATCTGAACAGCCGATATGGGCATCTACATCTGCTATATGATTTGCCCGAGAAGCTGGGCAGGACATTAAAAAAATAAAATGAAATAAAATAAAATAAAAAAAATAAAGTAATACAAATTAAAAAAAAATGTTTTATGGCTTTTCTGTCAAAAACAACTTAGTTTTTTTTATAGTAAAACTGAAATATGCAGTATTTAGTAATTAGAGCCCTAAAATATCAATAATGCAGGACACCATTGATTTTAATTATTTCATATTTTTAAGGAATCACAGTGAAAAGATAAATAAAAAATCACTGA
The DNA here is from genome assembly GCF_033978785.1 of Entelurus aequoreus. Taxonomy (NCBI): domain Eukaryota; kingdom Metazoa; phylum Chordata; class Actinopteri; order Syngnathiformes; family Syngnathidae; genus Entelurus; species Entelurus aequoreus. Next base: position 66,335,654 of record NC_084732.1, read on the forward strand.
ATATATTTGGGATCCAAAAGGTGCCCCACTCATAGAGTGATACATTTTTATTAGGTTTTTCTTTTACTTTCAACACTTACACTACCGTTCAAAAGTTTGGGGTCACCCAAACAATTTTGTGGAATAGCCTTCATTTCTAAGAACAAGAATAGACTGTCGAGTTTCAGATGAAAGTTCTCTTTTTCTGGCCATTTTGAGCGTTTAATTGACCCCACAAATGTGATGCTCCAGAAACTCAATCTGCTCAAAGGAAGGTCAGTTTTGTAGCTTCTGTAATGAGCTAAACTGTTTTCAGATGTGTGAACATGATTGCACAAGGGTTTTCTAATCATCAATTAGCCTTCTGAGCCAATGAGCAAACACATTGTACCATTAGAACACTGGAGTGATAGTTGCTGGAAATGGGCCTCTATACACCTATGTAGATATTGCACCAAAAACCAGACATTTGCAGCTAGAATAGTCATTTACCACATAAGCAATGTATAGAGTGTATTTCTTTAAAGTTAAGACCAGTTTAAAGTTATCTTCATTGAAAAGTACAGTGCTTTTCCTTCAAAAATAAGGACATTTCAATGTGACCCCAAACTTTTGAACGGTAGTGTAAGTTATGAGATCAACTTCAGATATATCTGTCGATTTTATGCTGGAACAATTATTTTGTTTGTTTTATGCGCTTTTGTCAAAGAAAACTTTGATGTTTTTATATGGCTACTACACAATATATGCAATATTTACCACATAAAACATTTTAAAGTGAAATATTTGAAGTAATTGGAGCCCTGAAAATAATTCATTATAACATGGATTTTTTTTTTTTTTTTTTTTTTTTTAACAATGGCAAAAAAAGAAAAATAAAGAGAGACAAAAGAAAAAAAAACAGCCTGCATGGCAGCTTTTGTGTCAACATTGCAACTTTTTCTCGTTAGATTTCACCTCATTCCACTTTTTTTAATGTTCTTTTTTATTTTTACAATAGTATTTCCAGAATGTGTGGCGGGCCGGTAAACAATTAGCTGCGGGCCGCAAATAGACACCCCTGGTATAAATAAACCAACACATTTTATGATGTAGGCCGAAAATGAGCTTCCCCTCCTTGAGAGACCAGCATTCGCCACTGATATACATATATTTGGGATCGAGAGATTTGTACATACAAACCACACTTGGCCACATGCACAGAGGGAGCAAGCGGCTTAGTGTCATTTCTGTGTGGTCTTTGGTGTGATTTTTAACACATTCACATTTGAGCACACAAGATTAGGAATGGGTACTGAACTCAGTATTTTTATAGGTATCAAAGTCTGCCGATGCTACGAGGTACCGATTGCGCAAAATCAAACATTGCCATTATTCGATACCTTTGTTGTACTTTACGTCAGGTCTGGTTGCAGACTTGGCACCGATTTAAGCACTTGGCCAGGAAACAAGCAATCAAACACTTCAGAAGTCTGGATTCAGACTTCTGATAGCCAACAAAGCATGAAGAAGGCACTCAAAGTGCAGTCAGGGTACACTTTTCAAACTGCACTAGCTCATTGCTAATTTACATTGGATTTGCTATTGACATGCTTACAATTAGCAATAGCGATGTTATATGCTGATTACAACACCTCCAAATTTGGTAATCGCAACATTTGGTGTGTAATAAATACAATACTTACAGTATAAACACTTTGTAAGTCTCAACAAACGAAAATCCTAGCACATTCAACTTAATGGCAAAGATCATTTTCTGACGAAGGCAACACACTTTAGTCTATACACTACTGACATCTAACGTCTTAAAATTGCAACTTTATGCAAAGCCTACTACTGTCTCTAATACAATACAGTACAGTGCTTGTAAATGAGACAGAGAAGTGTAAGAAAACAAGATCACAACTGGACAGCACAGCTCTATATTAAAAAAATTTAAATTAATGTATTATTATTATTATTGGTACCCTTAAGTGCAGGTATCCTTTCCCAGGTACTGGGTATTGGTCCCATATCAAGTATCAATTATGAAAGTATGAAACTATGAAAGGTACCCATTCCTACAAGGGAACCGCAATCCACCAGAGTACACTTGAAAGTGAAACGAGAATCTTCTCTTTAGTGGTCTCTGTCTGCTTGAGAACACAACTCCACGACCATCCAGGTCTGAGTGATCACAATACAACAGATAGGTGGCAGCATGGTCAAGAGCAGGTTTTCCTTGGGCCAGAAGCAGTTTCTCTTTTGCATCAGGTTGGTAGTGATTGAGAACAGATAGGATTTTCCTATGTCACAGTACCAGATGGGGAGTTATCCAAATAATTCAGGTTGAAGATGTGATGCAGGATGCCAGACAAGTGGTGGACACAAGACTTGGAGACCCTCTGAGTGATGTGACTTGTTTTGGTTGAGTCTTAGGAAGAGGAGCAGAAGTTTGCAGATTGGCGATCAGGGCAGCTCATGAAGGGGAAGAGGTGTGACATTGGAAGAGGTGGTGGTTGCCGTGGAGACTGAAAAGGTGTCATGGCAAAGTGAGGAAAAATGTGAGCAAAATCTGTTTAAAAAAGATAATTTGCTCTGTCAAGTGTGCCCTCCTGCTGTGGTGATGTTTTAAGTGAAAATATTCATTTGTCTTCTCCATACCTTTCTCATTTTGTTCTGCAGGAATTTACTTTCAGTGCTCAGAGTCCTTGACAGTTTGTTTTGTACACACAAAACTAATGTTCAAACGTGAAATATATGGGGGTTACCGATGACAATTACAGGCATATGGACAAAAATTCTAAATTTAAAAAACATTGTAAAACCCACTTAAATTGTTTTCCTAAGAACCTTCTACCATGAAAGGAAAGTCTCACGGACACATTCGTGAATCAGGCAGAAATTTCAATACAGGTCAGTTACTTCTTCTGCCATCCAAAATACCAAAGTGTTCACTACCAGTTCAGATATGCATCTTGGGGGTTAGACCAAAAAAAAACAAAAAAAAAACAGAAATGTATGTCCCAGATCTCCTCAAATATATACATACTCATGCGTGTGTAACTCAATGATCAGTCGCCTCTTCTAACAGAAGCATGGCATCAGTGCTGAGCTCTGTAGAACTTGCACCTGGCTCGCTGACAACAAGCTATCCATACACTTGGGTAAAACGGAATCCATCCTGTTTGGGTCCCATATCAACCTTAAGAAAGTCAATGACTTCACTGTAAAAGTGGGTGACATTGTTATCACCAGGAAAGATGAGGTCACCTACCTAGGTTCCATTCTAGAGGCTAACCTTTCCTGTGATGAAATGGCAACCAAGGTAATCAAAAAGGTTAACCAACGAACGAGATTTCTCTACAGAATCTCCTTTCTGGTCAACAAAAGCACCATGAGGATTCTGGCGGGAACTCTCGTTCAACCCTTTTTCGATTGCGCATGCACCTCCTGGTACCCTAGCACCTCCAAAACCCTCAAATCTAAACTCCAAACATCCCAGAACAAGCTAGTCAGGTTAGTTATAGACCTCCACCCCAGATCCCACTTCACTCCTACCCACTTCTCCAAAGTGGACTGGCTCAAGGTGGAGGACAGGGTTAAACATCTTGCACTGAGCCTAGTCTATAAAATCCACTACACCTCCCTGATACCGAAGTACATGTCAAACATCTTCCTTAATGTAAATGACCGCCATAACCACAACACCAGGGGGAGCTCCACTAACCACGTTAAACCCAGATTCCGAACTAACAAAGGTCTTAACTCATTTTCTTTCTATGCCACATCAATGTGGAATGCGCTCCCAACAGTTATAAAAGAAAGGGCATCTCTATCCTCCTTCAAAACCGCAATAAAAGTTCACCTCCAGGCAGCTACAACCCTAAACTAACACCCTCCCCGGATTGCTAATAATCAAATGTAAACAATCAAATGCAGATACTCTTTCTTATGCCTTCTGATCTCTCTCTCTCTCTCTCTCTCTCTCTCTCTCTCTCTCTCTCTCTCTCTCTCTCTCTCTCTATGTCCACTACTTGCTGTCCATATCCTACCCCTCCTCCCCCTCCACACTCCCGATTGTAAATAATGTAAATAATTCAATGTGATTATCTTGTGTGATGACTGTATTACGATGATAGTATATATCTGATAGTATATATCTGCATCATGAATCAATTTAAGTGGACCCCGACTTTAACAAGTTGAAAAACTTATTCGGGTGTTACCATTTAGTGGTCAATTGTACGGAATATGTACTTCACTGTGCAACCTACTAATAAAAGTCTCAATAAATCAATCAAAGATCCAGACTGTTTTTCAACACTATCTTTTCCTTGGTTTGGTATTGTGGACACAGGGGATGGTCTGATAGTACCTTCCCATGTGTGATACTAAAGAAACTACTGCCATTGATTGCTTTAGTGATACATCGTATTGCATGAATTTGTATCTTAAAATTACAAGGCCAAGCAGGATCTGAGAATGGCGGTGTATTTTAGGGTACCAGGTTCGATCCCCGCTTCTGCCATCCTAATCACAGCAGTTGTGTCCTTGGGGAAGAGACTTCACCCACCAGCTCCCTGTGCCATCCACACTGGTTTAAATGTAACTATGTAAATGAAACGCTTTGAGTCACTAGAGAAAAGCGCTTTATAAATATATTTCACTTCACTTCATAATTGAAAATATACACATATTTACTAATGATTTTGATTATACTACAAGTGGTCTGCTAATACCTGACATCACTCATCATCTACAGTTTTCACAATCTACTGTATGACGGAAACTATAAGAAGAGGAACATGGATGAAAAAAAGACCCTTCGAAGATTATGCACAGAGAAAAGTATGGGTTGCTTTTAAGAATGAACTGAGAGAACAACGTTGGGACAATGTGTATACATTGAAAATTATGTAGATGATGCAAATGGTAATTTTTTTTTAGTACTTTCATGATGCTTTATGACAAACATTGTCAATGAAAGCAACTTAGTAGGAAGCAAAGAAAAATACATTACATAGAACTTTTATAACACAAATATCAATCGAGATAGGTTTAAAACTTACAAGAACAAGCTAACGAGCATCTTACGAATATGTAAGAAAGAATATTAAGGTCATTTATTAGACAGGTACAAATATAACATGAGAACAACATGGGGCATACTAAATAGTAGCGTTAAAATTGGTGCTATGATCCTCATTACTTCTCCAATGGAGACATAAAAATGACAATATGAACGATGCTGTTATATTCTGTTGATCTGCTGTTATGATGGGATTACTTATTCTGTTTCTTTCTCCCATTCTTGCTTAAACCATTGATTTCTGGCAGAGGACGATACCACTGTGAGCACCTGTTTGCAATTATCACTTTTCGCCCTATTTATACCTGACTATTACTCTTGGTGATCGCAGTTGCGTATCAGACCCAGTCTGATATCCTTCATGCTAGCTTTTTCCAGGTATTTTTTCCAGAATCCTCTGCTCGCTATTGCTAAACCATTATTGTGGTGATGCCTGGCTGCTGAAGCTGACCCCCTCCCTGGTTACTGTTTTGCTGTGTGTTCCTTTTTTCTTTTTTTTGTTTTGTTTTGCTTTTGAACCACAAAAGACTCTAAATTGCCTCACGCATGGATCTCCCTTTTTGCAAACTGTAACCTATTTAAAAAATGGTAAGGAAAAATTCAACAGATGTAGTTGAAAGCTTTAATAACAACTTCGTAAATATTGCCCTATATCTGGAGGAAAGGATTCCATATCCTGTGCCAATCGAGGACTTGAAAGACACCATGGACAGAAATCCCAACTCAATGTTTCTCACGGACGTGACAGAAGAGAGAAAATAATCAAAATCGTAAAGAAATGTAAATACCTCAACTGATTTTAACAGGTTTAATATGGAAAAGATAAAAAAAAGGTTATTGAAGAGGTTTCAAAAGTTTTAACGTACATCAGTAATCTATCATTTCAAACAGGCAAACTCCCAAACAAAATTAAAATAGCAAAAGTTGTACTGGTTTATAAGACTGGAGACGAATACAAGTTTACAAACTATAGACCAGTTTCATTACTTTCACAATTTTCAAAAATTATTGAAAATGTGTTTAACAACAAATTAGACAAATTTGACAAACACTCGCAGACAACCAATACAGATACAGAGCGAACATCTCAATCTTGTTGGCATTTACCAAAATAACGGTAGAGATTACGGGGGACGGTGTAGCACGGTTGGGAGAGTGGCTGTGCCAGCAACCTGAGGGTTCCTGGTTCGATCCCCGCCTTCTACCAACCTCGCCACGTCTGTTGTGTCCTTGAGCAAGACACTTCACCCTTGCTCCTGATGGGTCGTGGTTAGTGCCCTGCATGGCAGCTCCCGCCATCAGTGTGTGAATCTGTGTGTGAACGGGTGAATGTGGAAATAGTGTCAAAGCGCTTCGAGTACCTTGAAGGTAGAAAAGCGCTATACAAGTATAACCCATTTACCATTTACCAATGCAATGGATGGTAAACATTGTGCAGCTGCAGTGTTTATGGATATAACAAAAGCATTTGACACAATTTTGTTCATTTTTTATTTATTTTTTTCATTTTTTAAATTATTTCAGGCAATGACATAACAAAGTACAAAGTTGACAACACATAATAATATAAATTAATATAGTGCAAAAGGTAATGTATAGTATGTAATGCATGATTGTCCAGTTGTGCCTGAAAGGGAGTGGGAAGAAGATAATTTATTTAATCCCACCCCCAGTTCTCCATTCAGTGATTATTCACATGAGTTTCACTCTTACTTTGTTCAAGGATTATAATACAGATGTTGTATCATAGTGGCATTACCACAGGTAACAATAATTATTACACTGTAACAATAATTTGTATCAGCAATGTAGGAAGAATGAATATACCAACAATGGTAATAGACAACATAGCAATAATGGTAATAGACAACATAGCAATAATGGTAAGGAAACATTGAGCACATGTTAACACTTTGAGACAGAGTAAAGCAGCAGGTCAAATTAAAGACCCTCATCTCTATATTTGAACCAGACCCCATGTTTGTATAATAGTTTAAATCGATTAATAGTTTGGCATTGCTTGTGTTGTAAGTCCAGTTTGTTCCATAGTTTTACTCCGCATACAGACACACAAAAACGTTTACGAGTGGTGTGAGCTCTCGGCAATAAGAAATATCCAAAGCCTCTCAAGTTATGAGCCTGCACTCGTCTTATAAAAAAACGTTGTAGATTAGGCAGCAATAATTTGTTAAATGCTTTATATAAGATTATTAATTTATTATATTTAACAAGGTCATCAAATTTGAGCAACTAAATTAAAGCAATGGATCATAATATCTTAGTTAACAAATTATAATGATGTGGAATCAGAGGGCTGGTCTTAAACTGGGTAAGAAGCTACTTAACCAGCATGGAGCAATATGTGAAGTTATAGGCGAACACACGTCTACAGCGCTAAATATATATTGGGGCATACCCCAGGGAACAATACTGGGACCAAAATTGTTCAATCTCTAAATAAACATTTGTAAAGTTACAAAGGACTTAATGTTTGTATTATTTGCAGATGACACAAGAGTGTTTTGTTCAGGAGAGAAGACACAGATCTAATACAAATGATAACAGACTAAATAAACAAATTAAAAAGATGGTTTGACCAAAACAGACTATCTTTGAACCTCAATAAAACGAAAATAATGTGATTTGGTAACAGCAGAAGAGAAAGTCAAACATAAATATAAATAGACTGAGTAGATATTGACAGAGTACATTTTTGGGGTGTAATAATAGATGATAAAGTGAACTGGATATCTCATATTAAAACATATGTGCTTAAGACTTAAGCATATCGGTATGTGGAACTAAATTACAGAATTGATTAAGCAAAGAAGTCAGACAACGTATTAATATAATCCGATTTTAGAAACTGTTCAAACTCAAACTTTTTATAAAGTACAAAAAAGAAGAATCCTGATAAACATCCTGAACCTTTTTGAAAAATTAGATATTCTTATTCATTTAATTACATGAATCAAAAATTACTAAACTATTTATTTATGAGAACTTTATTCATTGTTTATTTATGTATTTACGGGTGATATTTGTTTACTACTTATTTGTCTATTCATTTATTTACCTACTCATTTACAGTATTAATTTGTTCACTGTCGTGTTACAGACTGAGTACAAACAAATGTGTTAACAAAAACGGTTGGATTTAATAAGCACTGCTTCTTCCTACTCCTTGTCGGGCATGCTCTAACACAATTGTTTTCTTTGTTCAACATAAAACAACACCATATTCAAACTGTGCATCAAGTATTTTTCTCCCCTGAAGCAAGAATATTAAATGGCCAATAACAAGACTCAAGTTGTGGATTGATTGACACAGCTCAGTTTTTATCTTTGCAATGGTAAAAAAAAAAACACCAGTGATGGGCAAGCTACTTGGAAAATGTAGCTAAGCTAAAGGTGAAGCTATCCCTGGAGAATTGCAGCAAGTTGCACTACAAGGTACACGGCAAAAGTAGCTTGCTACATCAACGCTACATTTAACGGAATTCATATCTATGTATAATATCTATGTTGATGTAACTGAGAGTGTACAAATGGACCATAAAAGGGTCCATTGCTATACACTGTCATTTAACTGTTTGGCAGTTTATGCTGCTATATTTACATCATCGAATGGTCAGCTGTTTCCTCGCTTCCCTGCTCCTTGGAAGTTTATTGTACATCATAAATCATGCCTCTCACCAAATTGCACAATGTACACTCAAGGACTTGAGTTGCTTGTATTTGTCACTCGTTGACAAAGTATTACTTTTGAGTGGTCAGCTCATATATTTCTTTAAAAATAATCATTTTCTGTAATATTTTGTTTATTTCCACCGAAGACTTTTAATTGTATTATTATATTACTTATCACTTACCATGGAGGTTGTCGGCCTCTTAACACCCCACTGTTGAGTTTGTACGTTCATGTTTCTTCTAAGCTGAGCAAAGTTAACGCTTATCAACTTGTTTGTTATCCTTTTATCCAAATTAAAATCGATTAGATCTCTAATCGATTTTAATTTGGATAAAAGGATAACAAACAAGTTCGATAAGCGTAAATTGACTAGCTAGAAGCAAACCTATACTTCGGAACGTACATGAAGTAATGAGAAATAAAGCATTTGTACTGGTAAGTCGGAATTTCCGAGTTCTTAATTGAAATGTCAACTTGAACATTTGAAGGTCGGATTTCCTAATCAGAAAGTTGGAGAGTCTTCCCCACTCCCAAGTTGGCTTCAAAGATGGCTGCTGTTAGGGTAAACAATAATATAAGCTTCTGTGGTATTCGTCATGAACACTTCTGACTATTTGTGTACAATGTATTGTTGTTTTTAGAAGACCTCAACGGCGGAGCAGGCGGAAGACGGTAGATGTAAGAACCACCATGGTGATAAGTCCGCCTACAGGAGAGAGGTGGACCGGCTGACGACCTGGTGCAGCCTCAACAACCTGGAGCTGAACGCCCAGAAAACAGTGGAGATGATCTTGGACTTCAGGAAAGTCACAGCCCCACCATCCCCCCTCACCCTGATTGACTCTTCCACCCCCATCCCCATTGTGGACTCCTTCCATTTCTTGGGCACCACCATCACCCAATACCTCAAGTGGGAGCCGACCATCAGCTCGCTCATCAAGAAGGTGCAGCAGAGGATGTACTTCCTGCGGCAGCTGAGGAAACTTAAGGTGCCGACCGAGATGCTGGTGCAGTTTTACTCAGCCATCATAGAGTCCATCCTGACCTCCTCCATCACAGTGTGGTTCCCCGGCGCCACAGTCCTGGATAAGCATAGACTGCAGCGCATCGTACGTGCTGCTGAGAAGGTGATTGGCTGCAAGCTCCCATCCCTCCAGGACTTGTTCTCCTCCAGGACCAGGAGGCGTGTGGGTCGGATCACAGCTGACTCTTCTCACCCTGGACACACACTATTCTCCCTTCTCCCCTCAGGCAGGAGACTACGCTCCATTCAGACCCACACCTCCCGCCACCTGAACAGTTTTTTCCCCTCGGCCATCAGGCAAATGAACAATAACTCCTAACAGTAGCTCCTTGAATTCCTTGAATTCCTTCTAAGACTATAACAAGATCTGATAGCTCAGTTACAGCTCTTTTTATTACCAAATATGTATTATATGTGTGGTTTATGTTGCACGATTGCACCAAGAAAAATTCCTAGTTTGTGAACCCGTTCTCAAACAATGGCAATAAAACTATTCTGATTCTGATTGAGGTCTGTGGATGATGCAGTGAACCTGGCCCTCCACTTCATCCTGGAGCATCTGGACTCCCCAGGAACCTACGCTCATCATCATCGGCGGTCACTCGTGGTCGAGTATGACTGTCCTTCTTCCTGGTCCTAAGCAGTGATGAATACTTATTTTCTTGAAAAAGTTTCTTATGTCTATTTTGCATCCGTTCACGTTCTTGTTCTGCAGTGCTGTGTGCTAATGTGCTTCGTACACCTGCAGGACCGCAAGAAAGGTCGCAGAGAAAATGCGGACTGGTTTTTGAGCGATGTGGGCATTTTCTATATGAACAAGTGGAATGGATTGGATACCGACGCACTAAAGGGGCTCTCTACCTTACGCTATGAAGTGAGGGGAAACTGAGTGAATGACAGGTTGTATGATTATTTATTTAAACTCATATTCGGGCCACTTTATAATGAATATGTCGGCATGTATTTGTAAAAAAAAATAAAAATAAAAAAAATAAAAAAATTAACACCAAATTATTTAGGGGGGGCTTAAGAATATTTAAGGGGGCTTAAGCCCCCCTAAAATAGGCCTAACAACGGCAATGCTCAGACTCCCAAAATGCAACACGGAATGACACAGGAGGTCCTTCATACCGACAGCCATCAGACTGTATAATGCATATGTGCACATGTGAATAATTATGTATAGTATTTATTGTCTATTGTGAGCGAACTGAGGTGCTGAATTTCCCCCAGGGATCAATAAAGTAATTTATATTATATTCTATTCTATTCTATTCTATAAGGCAAGCGCATGAATAGCTTTGGTGGATGTGGCCATCTTGCTTTCCAACCACGTAACGCTCATAACTCGTCTTTGACGTCATTCCCAGCTCTGACTTCCAACTTCAGAGGTTAATGCTATTCACCAAAAGCATGCAAAGGAAAACAAAGGAAAATTATCCATCTCTGTCCCCAGGGCTCGCATATGAAGTATCTAATTAGGGATAGGTGAGGAAGTGGAAACATAAATAAAAGCGCTGGGCAGGAAATTATACAGAAACTAAAGAAAGAATTTAAAAAAGTCCAAGGCAGTCATGAAAAATGATGACATACTGTATGTTGGCCAATTTAAGGTCGTAATCATATTTGTCGTTGGGTCTATTCCCTGCCTGGGCCCTAACAACTGGCCATTGGACAAATGGAACGTTTGCATCAGGAAGGACATGAAACATAAAAAACTGTAAGAGTGTACACACAAGGCCATTTGTGCTGGAATGGCTGTGATTTCCCCTCCACCTTGAGCCACACTGAGTATTCATGCTATATTGTCTTGTTATTTTATTCTGCAATTTCTAAGACTTTGTGGAATAATTGGAGTTGTTTCATTATTATATTTTGTGTCCACTCTCATTAATTTTCTAAATAAAATCCTAATGACAGCAGACCTTGTACAGTAAGAAATGTTGTATTATGTTTATTGGCTCTCATTAAGTCTGCCGTGAGCAGTAATCAGTTATGTTGTTGATAAAAAAAAGCATACGTTGTGATGCGTTTTTTAAATGAATGCGCCGCATATGCTTAAAATGATGACAATATGTAAATATTACATCTTATTATACATGTGAGTGTTACTACATTACATACACCGCAAAAAGTCAGTGTTCAAAAACAATTTAAAAAAATAAAAACATTTGGGGTATTTTATTTGAACTAAGCAAAATTATCTGCCAATAGAAGAAGAAAATTTGGCTTGTCAAGACTTTCCAAAACAAGTAAAATTAGCTAACCTCAATGAACCCAAAAATAGCTTAAAATAAGTATATTCTCACTAATAACTAGTACACTTTTCTTGGTAGGAAAAAAAAAGAGACCTTTTTGCTCAATATGTTGAAAAATATTCTTAAATGCGGTAAATGTTAGTGCCATTATCTTGATATAATGATATGTGCTCGGCATTACATTTCTTGAAACCAGCGAACTTATACTAAAAACTAATTTATTGTTCTTAATGGAAAGGCAACAAGGCAACCGCTTGTTATTCTTGGGGTCGCCTAGCCGCTCAGGCAAATCATATGGTCTAAAAATGCATTTTTCCATCGATAATATGACATCATCGTGCCAAGTGTGTGCTCTTTCAGTCAATTAGTGCGCATATATACAGCCCGGCCCCCGGCCAAAATCTTTTTAATTGTAATTTTGAGGAATTTATCTGAATGTGCATGAACTATTTCTGTTCAAAATTGTTAGAAATGTTTAAATATTAACTGTCAGTTTACTGTACTGTGCCGACTGTACTACTATATGAGTACGTATGTTCTATTGTTTCATTGAAAATAAAACAGCAAAGTCCATTTGGCTGTCATCTGTTTTAATTATGAGACAATTGTGTCAAAGTCATGATTTTTTTTTCATGCTTGAAATAAGAAATGCTTACTTTAAAAAAGTAGTTTTATACTTGTGAGTGTTGATGACACAGCTTTGCAACAGTTGATTTTCTAGTTTCAAGCATGTTTTACTCAATATAGGTCATCAAATCTCAGCAACAAGCTGTAATATCTTACGGAGATCATTTAAGACCAAAACACTTAAAACAAGTAAAACACTCTAACATAAAATCTGCTTAGTGAGAAGAATTATCTTATCAGACAAAAAATAAGCAAATATCACCCTTATTTGAGAAATTTCATCTTACTTAGAGTTCACTTTTTGCAGTGTATATACTTACATCATGTATATAAAACCCTAATGGAGGTGTTCACATGTTTTTTAAGAGCTTTACAGGCAGAATAGAGCAGCTTCCATAGGCTCCATTGTAAGCGGAATTTTGATCGCATTTATTTAATATTTAGAATACATTTAAAAAAATACATCTGTCGTCATGTCTTTCATAATGATTGTGAATGATATGCAAAATTACCAAAAAAGTTCACTTCCCCTTTAACAAACTCCATCTTTACATGAACACTCTCATTCATTTTCACATTGTTAAACAATAAATAGTCTGGGCTGCCAAGCCTCACGCTCTGAGTGTGAGAGTCACGCCATTTAACACTTTCTCAAGCCACAAGCCACACTTAACATTTCTCATGCTTATGTTTCCCCAGTCACTACTCTTTCCATCCATCCATTCATTTTCTATACCATTTTTTTTCATAATAATAAACTTTTTTCCTCGCAACATGTTGTAGTTTGAGTAACTGATAACCAGTCACAGACCAATCCATAAATTGTTGTGCCTAAATCTAGCCAACCATGGAAGGCACCACTCAATACCATTATTGCTATGTTGTCTGTTACCATTATTGCATGTTATCTATTACCATTATTGGTATTTTGTCTATTACCATTGTTGGTATATTTATTATTCTTACATTGTTGATACAAATTATGTTACAGTGTAATAATAATTGTTACCTGTGGTAATGCCACTATGATACAACATTTGTATTATAATCCTTAAACAAAGTAAGAGTGAAACTCATGTGAATAATCACTGAATGGAGAACTGGGGGTGGGATTAAATAAATGATCTTCTTCCCACTCCCTTTCAGGCAAAACTAGACAATCATGCATTACATACTATACATTACCTTTTGCAATATATTAATTTATATTACTATGTGTTGTCAACTTTGTACTTTTTTTAAACGTATTATTATTTTATGTCATTGCCTGAAATAAATAAATAAATGAAAAAAAAAAAAATGAAATTAATGTAAACCAATCAAAAGCAACCTAAGGTGGGGCTTGTCATCTCTGTCTTTCACTCACACCGCATCGCTGTGTTGTCAACTCCACGACTTTCTAGCTAAATCTAGTATCTTTTCAACTCCTCTTAGTAACCTTTTTTCTCAAAAGCGACTAGCATCACATCTAGCGACTTTTTTGGATGTTTTGCAGACATGAACGCGCATATCACTCTAATGTCCTCAACGTACAAGCGCCAGCTGAGCCTTTCCTCACAGCCTGTCTACTACTCTACTGCATCTATGCTCTTAGACTGCTTGTACCTAAAACACATTTCCTTGTACTTTTAAGTGCAATCACAATAAAGTCCATACCATTCCAGTCCGAGCAGAGAGGAGATGCACACCCATTGTGTGCAGCACTGGCCCTGTTTCTGCCTTAATTGGTTTACAGAGTGAGATTAATGTCCATCCATCCATCCATCCATCCATTTTCTACAGCTCGGAAGGTGGTGTACACCCTGGACAAGTCGCCACCTCATCACAGGGCCAACACAGATAGACAGACAACATTCACACTCACATTCACACACTAGGGCCAATTTAGTGTTGCCAATCAACCTATCCCCAGGTGCATGTCTTTGGAGGTGGGAGGAAGCCGGAGTACCCGGAGGGAACCCACGCAGTCACGGGGAGAACATGCAAACTCCACACAGAAAGATCCCGAGCGCAAGACGGGACTCAGGACCTTCATATTGTGAGGCAGACGCACTAACCCCTCTTCCACCGTGCTGCCGAGATTAATGTGAATACAATAAATAATTATAATAACAATTGTTCATGTTAATGAGCAAGTCAATAGATTTGGTTCGTTTGTGAATATCACAGCCCTTCAGTCTTTTGACCAAATTTCATACAAATGTCAACAAAAAACATACAACTAAACTAATAATCAACAGAAAAGAAAAAAAAATTACAATTGTAATCATAATTTTCATTTTTTAACTCATTTTTTATGCCTCCCTCCATGTTATTTCTCTCCTACAGCGTCCATTGTAATCAATTATGAAAGTGAGCCAATGATGTCATTTATCAACTTCTAGCAACTTTTATGACGGCCAATAGCAATGGCAACACTAAAAGATCAACAGAGATCAGAAGAGATTGAAGACAGTGAGGACAGAGTTGAAGAAGAGATTCAAATAGAGAACACAGATGCAGAGGATGACACAAAGTAGCCAGCAGAGAAAACAGTGGAGATGATTTTCATTTCTAATTTCTGGTTAATTAAGACTAGCATTAAGAGGCCACATGGCAGGGAGAGCTGATGGAGGTGAGAACATCAGTCTTAACCCTTGTGTGGTGTTCATATTGTTGTTACTCAGCCAGTGTTTGTGGGTCTGATGGACCCGTTGCATTTTGTGGCTTTTAATGCCTCACAATCAAACACTTTTTTGTTAAAATACTGACTTATCCCAAAAAACATCTGTAATGAAGTGCTTCGAGAGGCTGGTAAAGGAATATATTGTCTCCAGCCTTCCCCCCGCATTCCACCCATACCAGTTTGCTTATCGCCCTAACCGCTCCACAGAGGACGCCATCTCCTCTGCACTCCACCTGAGCTTAGCATATCTGGAAGGAAAGGACACACACGTGCGGATGTTGTTTCTGGACTTCAGCTCGGCATTCAACACCATCATCCCGCAGCACTTGGTGAGCAAACTGGCCCCCCTTGGATTCAGTACCCCCCTTGGCAACTGGCTGCTTGACTTCCTCACAGACAGACCCCAGTCTGTGAGAGTGGGCAACAACACCTCCAGTGCCATCTCCCTGAGCACCGGTTCCCCCCAGGGCTGCGTCCTGAGTCCGCTGCTGTTCACGCTGATGACCCATGACTGCTGCGCCAGGTCCGCTACTAACCATATTGAGAAGTATGCGGACGACACGACAGTAGTGGGCCTCAACCGTGACAACAACGACATGGACTACAGGGAGGAGGTGAAACATCTGGTTGACTGGTGCAGAACCTGGTCCTGAACGTCGACAAGACCAAGGAGATCATTGTCGACTTCAGGAATCACCAGTCCAGCCACACTCCACTCTTCATCAACGGCACAGCGGTGGAGATGGTAAGCAGCACCAAGTTCCTGGGGGTGCAGATAACTGACAATATGACCTGGTCCCTACACACCGGAGCTCTTGTAAAAAGAGCTCAGCAGCGCATGCACTTTTTGCGTCGGATGAAAAGAGCACAGCTCTCTCCCCCCATTCTACAAAGGCACTATAGAGAGCCTACTGACCAACTGCATCTCTGTCTGGACTGGAGCCTGCAGTGCCTCAGACTGGAAGTCTCTCCAGAGAGTGGTGAGGACGGCGGAAAAGATCATCAGGACTCCTCTTCCTCCTATCCAGGAGATCGCAAAAAGCCGCTGCCTGACCAGGGCTCAGAAAATCTGCAGAGACTCCTCCCACCCCCACCAAGTACTGTTTTCACTGCTGGACTCTAGAAAGAGGTTCCGCAGCCTCCATAGCAGAACCTCCAGGTTCTGTAACAGTTTCCTCCCTCAGGCCGTAAGACTTTTGAACGCATCATAATAATCCCCTCAATTCCCCCCCAAAATGGATGAACTCGCTGGAATAAAAAGACAATATAACATACATTCATAAACGTAGATGCATATATGCAAAAGTGCAATATATTTATCTTGACAGTAACCTATTTATTTATATCTGCACCTTATTGCTTTTTTATCCTGCACTGCCATGAGCTAATGCAACAAAATTTCGTTCTTATCTGTACTGTAAAGTTCAAATTTGAACGACAATAAAAAGTAAGTCTAAGTCTAAGACCCACAAACACTTGCTTAGTAACAACAATATGAACGTTGCATGGAAATGTATCTGCCAGTTTCTGCATTCCACAGGGATTCTTCTTTTGTGTTTTTGCACCTGCGGTTCCAACACAAGGTTGCAACATTGTTTGTCAACACTGTCTGCGCTCATTTTGTCGCACATTTGACCCTCTGATGTTCTGTGTACCTACACTCTGTCCTCCCCGTCTAGGCCTGCTGTCTGTGTGTGTGTGTGTGTGTGTGTGTGTGTGTGTGTGTGTGTGTGTGTGTGTGTGTGTGTGTGTGTGTGTGTGTGTGTGTGTGTGTGTGTGTGTGTGTGTGTGTGTGTGTGTGTGTGTGTGTGTGTGTGTGTGTGTGTGGGCATGTGGTACACAGAACATCAATTTCCACACTTCTATTAGCCCCGGGTCCAGTGGACCCCGGACATCTTATATGTAATAGAAATGTGTAGGGGGGTGTATGGTGTGTGTTCATTAAATATGTATTCTGATATATGTTCTTCACAGAAAATGAGCCAAAGCCAGTGAGTCTCAGTTTGAAAAATTAATTAATTGTATCATTTTTCTGTTAATAAAAATCGAAAAAACGGGTCCCACAGACACAAACACCACACAAGGGTTAAGTATAAATCGACGTTAAAACAGGCCAAATTGGTGTTAAAAAAGGTCAAATGTTTTTCAAATGCATCATGCAACCAAAGTCTCACTCTTGTCATGTTCTGAAACTTGGCAGCCCTGAATAGCACTTATCAGAAATAAATTAAACATCTACAATTAATACATTGTAAATGTATTAATTGTAAATCTTTATTGGATGATTTCACTCATGGATGATCAGAGTGCGATCAATGATCGGCATCATACAATTCTGATCGAAACACCCCCATAAACAACAAGATATGTGTAAATGTTTTTTCATGAGGTTTTCTAAAATTAAGTGACATTTTTTGTGAAAGTGTATTCCTGTGGAAAGAAACCAGAATCATTGGGAATTGGAATCGAGACGAGGTACCATAAACGCTCAACCCAAACTCTGAAGGAAGACATTTTTTTTTCGTTGAAGCACTTCCATCTAAAAACAAAACAAATGAATAACACAAAATAAGTAACAAGTCCACATTAATGTGAGTAAGTTTTCTTTTAGAACAGGTGTGTCCTAACTTTTTAAACTGAGGGCCGATGTGAAAAATTAATGGCTGCAGGGGCCATTTTGAAATGTTTTATTTAACCTTTAGAGTTCTGTGACAAAGAAGGGTCTCAGTCATAAAAGTATAAAAAATAAGTCATCCATCCATCCATTTTCTTCCGCTTATCCGAGGTCGGGTCGCGGGGGGAACAGCCCAAGCAGAGAAGCCCAGACTTCCCTCTCCCCAGCCACTTCGTCCAGCTCCTCCCGGGGGATCCCGAGGCATTCCCAGGCCAGCCGGGAGACATAGTCTTCCCAACGTGTCCTGGGTCTTTCCCTTGAACTCCTGCCGGTCGGACGTGCCCCGAACACCTCCCTAGGGAGGCGTTCAGGTGGCATCCTGAGCAGATGCCCGAACCACCTCATCTGGCTCCTCTCGATGTGGACGAGCAGCGGCTTTACTTTGAGCTCCTCTCGGATGACAGAGCTTCTCACCCTAAGTCATATATTATTATTTTCTTTTTTGTTGTTCAATGTTAAATCTCTGGATCAACTTTGGGAGTATCTGTCGGTATGAAGTAACATTTCTTTTTTTTAAAGTTTAATGCCCTTTTTGTCAGAGAAAACCCTGTTTTTTCATGGCAAAAACACAAAACATGCAGTATTTTCCCAAAACTAATTTTCAAAATGGAAAATGTAATGTTAATAGGTCAATAATTCATAACAACATTGATTTTATTTAATTGATTTTAGGAGGAGCTGGACGAAGTGGCTGGGGAGAGGGAAGTCTGGGCTTCCCTGCTTAGGCTGCTGCCCCCGCGACCCGACCTCGGATAAGCGGAAGAAGATGGATGGATGGATTTTAATTCATTACTATGGTTTAAAAAATGGCACCACTCAAAAGTGTTTTAAAAAAGTCATACACTTTTTAAATTTTACTTACAACCATTAAGTCTCTATATCAACTTCAGATATATCCATCCATCCATTTCCTACCACTTGTCCCTTTCGGGGTCGCGGGGGGTGCTGGAGCCTATCTCAACTGCATTCGGGCGGAAGGTAGGGTGCAACCTGGACAAGTCGGCACCTCATCACAGAACTTCAGATCTATCCATTGATCCATATAAGTTTTTTTGGGGTTTTTTTATGTTTTTTTTTGTTGTTAGTTTTATGCCCTTTTTGTCAAAGAAATCTTTGTTTTTTATTGGGCAAAAACACAAAATCTGTATTATTATAAAAAACATTTTTCGAATTGAAATATTTGATGTGAAGTAATTTAATTCAAAACAACATTGATTTTGATTCATTATTATTTTTTGAGCAATGACAGTTTCGAATAAAAAAAGAAAAACTGCCTGCATGGCAGTTTGTGTTATTAGAACCAATATTGCAACTTTTTCTTGTTACACTTCACCTGTATGCTCTTTTTTTCCACTTTTTGTATGTTTAGTTTTTATTATTTTTATTTTTTTTATAGTACTTTTAGAATGCGTCGTGGGCCGTTAAAAAAAATACCTGCGGTTCGCATATGGCACCCGGGCCGCACTTTAGACACCCCTAGTTTAGAAAAGCATTAATTTTGTTAACATTGATTGAACTTAATTCTAAAGGTGTTTAATAAACATATTAAGAGCATATGCTGCATGTATTCGCTTCATTCTTGAGTCTCTTTGCTCATGTAAAAGGAAACACGATTACTATAGATTTAAAATGAAGATATTAAATTCTGATTAACTAACTGATAACCTGAAATGTATAAGATTAAATGTTTTATTGTTGGACGACACTTGTAATTTGTTATGAACGATATGTTATGAAAGATATTGTCAAAATTGAGCGAACAGATACATTTAGGAAAAAAGATAAAGGTCCACAAACAAAAAAGATAAATGGCCACATAAAATAATGTGTCAAGTTATTTATTAACATAAACGTTATGTTAAAGCTGTTGAATAAACACTGTAAGTGTATTCATATATTCTCTTCATTCTTGAGTTTCTTTGTTCATGCAAAATGAAAAACAATTGACATATGTTAAAAAAATGTATGATATTTAATTGTGATTAATTGAAATTAATCCGCAACAAATCTAAAAACTATTTATTGTTAGACGGCCACACTGCCCCTAAAGATGTAGGGCACCACAATTTCCGGGGTTAGTGTGAAGAAGCGCATGTAAATTGTTTAAATAATGAATGACGGGCGCTTCATTTATGAAATTTTAACCGAAAATGTATTCATAGCTGCTTACTGCTACAAGGGATTACTTGCTCCCATGGTGCACTACTTCAGTGCTTGTCTCATAAGGCAAAAGTGCCGGGTTCAAATCCCAGTCGGAGTGGACTTTGAAAGGTGTATGAATTTATGTTTTAAGGGGGAACATTTTTGCAAAACCAACTTTTCTGACCTATTGGTACCTGCTGTTGTGTTTTTGTATGTGCATAAGTCCCAAAAATGTCTAAACAAACCGTGGAGGCGTTGGGAAATATTTATAAAATAATCTGTCCTTCATATATACTTCTTGGAAACCAGGTGTTTGGAATTTGTCTATTTGGTGAAGTTTGTCCCAGGTGTGGCATCAACGGATTATAAATATGTGATATACATTGACCCAAAGGGCTTTGTGCATGTCCGCCATAGTCAAAAGGAATCTTCTTTTTCCTCTATCATCTTGTTGTGGGGCAGACTAGCTCGTACATGCACATGCATCCTCTGCTGTTGCCATTTTCAATGCAAAGTAGCGTATAGTTTGAACTAAATCTGTCAGTAGACTCGCTATGAAGTGCTAAAAACTACAAGATGGCTGATGGCGAGAGGACCCTGTCAAAGTGGAGGCACGTAAATAAGACACAAAACGGTGCATCCTGAAGAGACAGTCAGAAAACGGCTTGAAGATGGCTTGTAAAACATAATCTATGCACAATTTTGAACAAAGAACCACCATTACATGTAGACCAGAAGGAAATGTTTTAAAAGTAGAAAAACAGGCTTTTTATTGATCATGTTAAACTCTTTCCATGTTTTAAAAGTTATTTTTATATTTTGTATTTTTATTGTGTAATTTTTTTAATTTATATCTATTATTAGTACTATTATTCTCTCAATTGCATGTTTCTAGTAACCTATTAATGTATTATTTATATTCTATTTAACATATATACAGGCTTTGTGCATGTCCGCTATAGTCAATAATAATCTTATTTTTCCTCTATTATCTCGTGTGGGGCACACTGGCTCGTACATGCACATGCATCCCCTGCTGTTGCCATTTTTAATGCAAAGTAGCGTATAGTTCAAACTAAATCTGTCAGTAGACTCGCTATGAAGTACTAAAAACTACAACATGGCTAATGGGGAGAGGACCCTGTCAAAGTGGAGGCACGTAAATAAGACACAAAACGGTGCATCCCGAAGAGACAGTCAGAAAACGGCTTGAAGATGGCTTGTGAAACATAATCAATGCACACTTTTGACCAAAGAACCACCATTACATGTAGACCAGAATGAAGGGTTTTAAAAGTAGAAAAACTGACTTTTTACTGATCATATCAAACTATTTCCATGTTTACAATATTTTTTTTACATTTTGTAATTTTATTGTGTAATTTTTTGTATTTATATCTATTATTACTACTATTATTCTCTCAATTGTATGTTCCTATTAACCTATTAATGTATTATTTATATTCTATTTCACATATCTTATATCATATATCCACTTCAAGAAACTCTTCAAACTTAAAGTGTTTACAAAGTACAAAGAAGAAGAATCATGATAAACATTCTGAATTTATCTCATCCATCCATTCATTTTCAAGATAATCTTACTCATCTCACCATATTAAATATAAATTACTTCACCAATTATTATTTATTTATTTTTTATTGTTATTACTTATGGAGTATATTGTGATTCAATTGAGAACAGGAAGTGAACAAAAGTTTTAGCAACTGCTATGTAAAGGGAAAGGGGTAAGATTAAATAAGCTCTGCTTCTTCCTACCCCTTTTCGAACATGTTGAATAGAGAAACTGGAAAGTGTGATGTGTCATGTTGTATGCATGCATGTTTGAAATGAACTCAAACTCAAACTCAACTCATATGTGTCATACTATTTTTAAGATCACGTTTATTTTGTGCGTGTGAGTGTGTTTGTATGAATGCGTTTTTTTTTCTTTGTTTTTTTTGTGTAAAGCACTTTGTATTTGCCACTTGCTGTGTATGAAAAACACTATATAAATACAGTTTGATTAATTGATTGATAAACATGACCCCTTTAGTGGTTTTAAAAAAATGCTTGCACACAAAACATTTATGTTTCTATAAATACATTTTTAGTACGTAACATCAATCACATAAAATGTAAAATGTTAACCTTCATTTCAATTATGTTTCAGTTTATTTTGAACAGGCATACGGTACAATGTAATGCATCACACAATTCCAGTTGTTTCATTACAGCACGTCCGAAAAGGAGTAGGAAGAAGCAGAGCTTATTTAATCCTACCCCTTTTCGTACCATAGCAATTGTATCCAATGTCCTTGTTCTCTGTAACAGTCAGTGAACAAATAAATAATAAATAAATAATATACCATAGTAAGCATACACATATTAAATACATAAATAATCTTTGTCTCAATAAAAAAAAAAGAAAACATTTTATGTTTAATTTTTTTTTTTTAAATGGAGCATCTAAATACAATTCTGCCCCAATTTAACGTTGGACAGCACTGCTGGCCACTAGTAATTTGTTATGACTGAGATGTTGTGAACGTTATATATTACAATGAGTTAAATATCATGTATTTGTCCAAAAAAATCCCAGTAATTGATCTCCTGCTGGTTGACGTCCACCTCCTTACTAACCATGCACATTCTATAATTTTGGCACAGCAGGTTTATTTTAACCGCCATAAAACACATTAAATGCTGATTCTAAAATAATTTGTACTTGGTTTGAGTGAAACACAAGTCATTCGTACACGGAGAGTACCTGACATGAGTACTTGAGTACTCGAGTATTTACTAGTTGAACTTCCGCCCAGCCACTCAGCCAGCAGTGAAGGTGGCTGGAGGAGCCCAGTGCAGTGTGACACAGGCCGGACCCACTGCTCCAGGTTGCCCGGCAGGCTGCCTGCGGAGCTTCACGTAGACTCTTCGTATTCCGAGCACAGAAGAAGGACAACCATACCCGCTGCAGCTAACTCAAAAACCCCTCGATCGTTCCAGCATTTTTTTTAGCGCTTTACAGGCGCCGCTCGGTTTGTGGTTACTTAATGGGGCAGCAAGGTAGGCTACCGCGGCTGTCGCCAGCAGCACTGCAACTTTATTTTCACGGACTAATGCGACACATAGACCTTCTATAACCGCTATATCGCTCGTCTTTCAACACAATGGCGGATTTTTTAACATTAACGACACATTTAACGCGCTTTTATTTTTAAAAGTCGGAACCGCGCGGACGCCTAACTTCGACCATCGTTCAGAGGTCGACGTCGACATTAACCAACAAACAAACACACAGAAAAAAAACATTGTATTATTCTCTTTTATTTTGGCGTCGCTTGGATCTACGTAAGGAGGAAAATGCGTTTTGTTTCGTTTTGGATGTCTCTTTGGTGTTTCCTTCGCCTCGGAACCACCGGCCAAGAGAAGTCGACCCCGGCTATTTGTTCCCCCTCATGCGGCTGCGATGAAGATGGAGGTGCGGACTGCTCCAGCAGGGGACTGACCACCGTCCCTAGCGGCCTCAGTGCCTTCACCTACTACCTGTAAGTACACATAACCTGCATGTTGCTCACTCAAACACTGGCGAAGCGTGTCCTAATGCAATTGACAGAACATTGAACATATGGTCCTTGCATTGGGCTTGTTATGTATTGTTAGGTCAAATAACTTTGCGACCTCAACACTGAGGAACAGAGCTGCAACATTCTGCAAACATGTGCTTGGAATTGAGATTGCTAGCACAAACAAAATGTTCAGAGCCATGTGCTTTTGTAACAACAATAATAAATGGAGCACAGTTTTTATTGTCTGTAGTGTTTTTCAACCACTGTGCCGCCTGACTCTAGCCAGATCCTTGTAGTTCGCTGAGCTCCACACAAGGATCTGGGAGTTCTCAATAGATGTATTTCAGAAGACGGGGCATTGTAAAACAAATCATTGTATGTGATTGGATAAACCACTTGTCCGTTATCTTGAATGACATGCTACTTCAACCACTCACATCGAAATCAACCCGTGACACTGATGAGAGTGACGCTGCGAAATCCAAAACGGAACACCCGACATATTGGATAACGACAGAGCGAAATGTTCTCTGCTCATCTTTTAAAGAATTCATATTCGATAGATTCGACAAAACAGTCGCAATAGCAGCGAAGGCTGCGTGCCGCCAATGTTGTTTGAATCAAACAGTCGCTTCGGCGCTACGTCACATCTATGATATCCCGCCCGGCGATCCTGATTGGTTCATTACCAGAAGGCGGGGACTTGTAAAAAAAAATCATTGTATGTGATTGGATAAACCACTTGTTCGTTATCATGAATGACGTGCTACTTTAACGACTCACATCAACATCAACCCGTGACGCTGATGAGAGCGACGCTGGGAAATCCAAACCCGGTCGGAAGAAGAGCCAAAACATCCTTGCCACCAGTAAATGCCTTCAAAGCCGTTCTCTGGTCATATTTTAAAGAATTCATATTTGATAGATTCGACAAAACAGTTGCAATAGCAGCGAGGGCTGCGTGCCGCCAGTGTTGTTTGATTCAAACAGTCGCTTCGGCGCTACGTCACATCTATGATATCCCGCCCGGCGATCCTGATTGGTTCATTACCAGAAGGCGGGGCCTTGTAAAAAAAAAAAAAAATTGTATGTGATCGGATAAACCACTTGTCCGTTATCATGAATGACGTGCTACTTTAACGACTCACATCGACATCAACCCGTGACGCTGATGAGAGCGACGCTGGGAAATCCAAACCCGGTTGGAAGAAGAGCCAAAACATCATTGCCACCAGCAAATGCCTTCAAAGCCGTTCTCTGGTCATATTTTAAATAATTAATATTTGATAGATTCGACAAAACAGTTGCAATAGCAGAATCAATGTCAGCACAGGACACGACGCAGCAAGGTCTGCGTGCCGCCATTGTTGTTTGAATCATTGAAGCATTGTTGTTTGAATCAAACAATCGCTTCGGCGCTACGTCACATCTATGAAACCCCGCCCGGCGATCCTGATTGGTTCAGTATTTTTTGCTATCTGGAAGGAGTTTGCAATGCCTTCGAGCCCAGATCCTTGTGGAGCTCAGCGAACTACAAGGGTCTGGCGAGAATCAGGTGAATAACGTTGCATACACTTCCTCCAATTTATTATTGTCATTTTTGGCGTCACTTCAAGAAACTCTTCAAACTAAAAGTGTTTACAAAGTACAAAGAAGAAGAACCATGATAAACATTCTGATTTTATTTAATCCATCCATACATTTTCAAGATAATCTTACTCATCTCACCATATGAAATATAACTTACTTCACTAAGTATTATTATTATTATTATTTTTTTTAAATTGTTTTTACTTATGGAGTATATTGTGAATAAATTGAGAACAGTAAGTGAACAAACGTTTTAGCAACTGCTATGCAAAAGAAAAGGGGTATGATTAAATAAGCTCTGCTTCTTCCTACTCCTTTTCAAACATCTTGAATAGAGAAACTGGAAATTGTGATGTATCATGTTGTATGCATGCATGCATGTTCGAAATAAACTCAAACTCGACTCAACTCAACAACTCTCAGCACAATTCAAATTTGTATAGGGCTCAAAAGGGCATGGGATTTCGCAATGCATTGTGGGTGAAGGTTAGCCATTTTTGTGGACGTTTGTTTACATGGCTGTACTGTACCCGCGATAATGTGATAGAGCAACACACTGGATTTAAAATAGATCGTACAAAATAAAAAGACAAACTATACCCTATTCCAGGGTTGTCCAAACTTTTTCCACTGAGGGCCATCCATCCATCCATTTTCTACCGCTTGTTCCTCTCGGGGACGCGGGGTTAGCTGGAGTCAGTACTAGCTGCATTCGGGCGAATGGCGCGGTACAACTGGACAAGTCGCCAACACAGAGACAGCCAATCACACTCACATTTGCACACTAGGGCCAATTTAGTGTTGCCAATCAACCTATCCCCAGGTGCATATCTTTGAAAGTGGGATTAAGCTGGAGTACCCAGAGGGAATCCACGCAGTCACAGGGAGAACATGCAAACTCCACATTGAAAAACCCAGAGCCCGGGGATCGAACCCAGGACCTTCTTATTGTGAGGCACACTCACTAGCCCATGTTCCGTGCTGCCCACTGAGGGCCACACACTGATAAATGAAAGCATGCGGTGGCCATTTTTTCATTTTCAAAACCAATACGATATTTATTACAACCCACGGACCCCAAAAGGTCTCGGTCATTAAAGCGTTAAAAATAGGTCATATATTGTATTTGCTTTCAACGCATAAATATCAATAGACATAGTTTTAGTTTGTTTTTTTTTGTGCCCTTTTTGTCAAAACCCCCTTTTTTAATGGGAAACACACGAAATATGCAATATTTGCCCCCTAAAAATGTTTAAAATGGAATATTTGATGTGAAGTAATTGAAGCCTTAAATAGGTCATTAATTCATAACAACAATGCTTTTGATTCATTATTATTTTTTGAACAATGACGTTTTAAAAAAAAATCAAAACAATCTGACTAAAGTGTCTGGGATCCAAAAGGCCCCCACTCATAAATGTGTTAAAGTCATTTATCAAAATGTTTATTTTTATCTTAAACACTTAAATCTCTAGATCAACTTCAGATCTCGCCGTCAATTATACGATTTTACTATTTTTTTGAGCAATGACAGTTTTAGAGTAAAAAAACACCTACATTGAAGCTTTGTGTTATTGGTGTCAAGATTGCAACATTTTCTCTTTCCATTACACCTGTTTGCTCTTTTATTCCACTGTTTGATGTTTTGTTTGTAATAATATTTTCAAAATATTTGCTGGCCATTAAAAAATTAGCTGCAGGCTGCAAATGACCCCCGGGCAGCACTTTGGACATCCCTGCCCCATTCCAAAGGCTCGTTACTCGAAACAATAAGTTAAATTGGTGGAATTGATCCATATGAGCACATTCAATGGACACAAGATTTGAGTAAGCTGCCACCATTGTCGAAGCCAAACTTGTATAGGTTTCGCCAATGGAGTCAGATTTTATACCGGTGAAGAATTTCAGAATGCGAAGTCTGTTAAGGCTTTTTGTCCTCCATTCAAATTGTGCATAATCTACGGTTATCATCTCTTATGTATTCAAGATGAAGTGAGGTTTCACTGCTTTATTTTGTTAGCAGTTTTCCCTGAATAAAAAACAAGCCCATTATTCCTTCAAATACTTGGATTAATGTGTTACTTCTCCGAAAATAATACTTATTAATTTTTGTGCTTACCCAATGGGTAAAAATAATCAGACAACATGATTTTTTTCCATCATACTGTACTTGGTTTTGTCGCTCGCAGCTAGCTTGGCTAACGTTAATAACCTACTCAATGCTACGTGTAGAACATAATAAAAACTACTTTGATTTAAACTTAGCAGTGTGAAAATGCCATGAACAATCCAACATGTACCAGGTAATGCTATCAAAAGTAATTTTTGATCATCTCACGGCTGCTATCCAGGCTATTCGCTGTCTCTGTACATTAGCTTCATAACCAGACGTGAAAAATCTCACTGAATCCTTTTTTTCCTAAAGCGATAATGACCACAATTGTGGAAATTAATGATGCTGCACATTCGCGCCATGTTTTCATCTTGTTAAAGAAAAAAACAAAAACTTAAGCACAGAGCCATGTAAATAAGCGTTTCAGAGTCTAGCAGGACCCACAATGCAATGTTTCCACGTCACACTTTCAAGCCCGATTATAATGTTCTTTTCAGAGCAGATATAAATGATACTTTTTATGGAATAATTTTCAAAGACCGAAAATAAGAGCTTCTT
The DNA here is from genome assembly GCF_033978785.1 of Entelurus aequoreus. NCBI lineage: Eukaryota > Metazoa > Chordata > Actinopteri > Syngnathiformes > Syngnathidae > Entelurus > Entelurus aequoreus. Next base: position 66,363,616 of record NC_084732.1, read on the forward strand.
CTGGGAGGCAATACTTTTGTCTTGAACAAACTGCTTCTGTAAACATAAATGTAGCATTGCATGCTGCATGCAAATAAATAATAATCTCCAACATTGAGATTAATAAAGTGAAATCTTAAGACTTCTGTCTTGAATAAAATACGTCCATAAATAAAAATGTAGTATTGTGTATTGTATGCAAAAAACAATTAGAGAGGACTGTAGTTTTAAGAAGTGGATAAACGCAGGCTTTTTATTTGTACATGCACCACATCTTTAGCGACATGCAGAGTGCCTGCTGTAGTGACCGTTCTCCACTTTGCTTCTTTCTCATCATACATCGTAACTTGTGTAAACGATTCCACCATAGTAAGCTGCTTTTTGAGCTGGAGTTTTTGCGGTTTTGTTCGCCTCCTAAAATGTTGCATTTCTCAAACTCAGCTGGAGACTTTGGTTTCAGGTGCAGGAATAAGCTCATTGGGCTGCTGCCTTTTTTTAAACAAATTTTGCAGCGTGCAGTCAATAAAATGTATTTATCGTCGTAACTCCACGTAACTAGGGATGCACCGATTGATCGGGTAGAGTATGTGATCGGCCATTGGCTATTAATGCCTTTTTAATGCCGATCATAAATGCAGCTTCTCTGGCTGACGAGCGGCTAGCAAATTATGTGTTATACACCATGTTGAGCCACTCCACTAAACCGCTAAAATCTACCTCGATTACGGCAAGTACACTGAATTGTTTTTGTATCTTAAGTATCATTATCAAATACTATTATCACTGGAGGGCGAGGGTAAACATTTTACACACAGAGAGCAAGCCAGGAGCAGGTATGCTAATAGTCAAGCTTACCTACCTTGAAACAACACCAAGAAATAAGTGCTAAGAAAACCTTAAAAATAACCGTGTATATGTTACCATGTTGCAGCAGAAAGTAAGCAGCTGTTGACAGGAAATTAACAAGTAAATAACCTACAGTTAGAGGATAATAGGATAATATAACGACTGTTGGTGTGTCAGCATTGTCACAGTCAGTACTTGATATGTAAGAGGAGAATCGGATCGATTCACAAATTGCTGGTGTCGATATTAAGGGTAGTGTCAGCATATGATCAATACTAGAGTCATTAGATAGATATTTTTAGTTCTCAAAATACTTTCTGGGGTTTTTGTTCATGTTTGCAAACTTAAATCTCCTTCAGCATTATGCTGTTACATCCGCAGTGTGACTCAATCTCTGTGGTTTGTTTGAGTACGGCTGTGAAATAACCCATCGCATGGTGAAAAAAAGTTGCGAGTGCCAGCACTTTGACAGAGAAGGTGAGAAACAGAGAAACAAGCACAGAGACCGTTAGGCCTGGGCCAACAACACATTTTGCTGGACGATATATTGTCTCACAAATGATTGCAGATAAACAATGTCTTTGTCAGCGTTATATTAAGACCAATTCGAGCACTAATATAATCATACTATATAATGCTAACAATTCTAGTAACCCCTTTGAAACACAATCACACGTATGTCAAAGGGTTTCACTAACTCATGATATCCACTGATCTTCCAGGGTGTTCGGCTGCAATGGATGACATGTGGGTACAATTATTGAATTGTTACATTAATACAGGGTTTCACCTGTTTTGCCAAGATACCTGTTGCAGTGGGGGCGTGGTTAGGGGCATTTTTAATTATTGTTGGTTGGGCAATTCAGTGTAAGCTCTAGAGCCTGCAGACTTTTAGGGCTCTGGAAATCACTCTAAGCCAGGGGTCTCAAACATGCGGCCCGCGAGACGTTATTGTGCGGCCCGCACCTTAATATGAACGTTTAATGCTGGTGTGGCCCGCAAGTTTTATATGAATGCCGCTTGACAGCGCTGTGTGCGGAGCTGAAGCATTCTTGCCAACCCTCCCAATTTTCACCCGTCAACATTACTGAGGACTTCAATATTGAGTCAACAATACTGAGGACAACAATATTGAGGGCACGAGGTTTAGCGTCCACGTTTTCAACATACAAACAATGGGCCTACACAATCACATGTTATATGCGGCTTCAACAGACACATGTAAGTGACTGCAATGCATACTTAGTCAACAGCCACACATGTTACAGTGAGGGTGTCCGTATAAAAAAAAAACTTTATCAATGTTACAAATATGCGCCACAATGTGAACCCACACCAAACAAGAATGACAAACACATTTTGGGAGAACATCCTCACCGTAACACAACATAAACACAACAGAAAAAATACCCAGAATTCCTTGTAGCCCTAACTCTTCCGGGCTACAAGGAATCTACCAATCATGGTGTGGTATATGGCTCTCGAGGGCAGAACATTGACGTCACTTGCGTGATGCAAGCAGAGAAACGTTTTGCTGCTTTTCCACGAGACCCGCAGCGCTCTTCCTCCCTCCCTCACTCACTCACTCTCTCGCTCTCTCTCTCTCTCTCTCGCTGTAAACTCCACAGCGAGCCCCCCCCCTCCCCCTCCCGTTGGCTCCAGACAGAGACGATTTTTGTTATTTGGGTCCAAAATACCCCTGCGTTAGTGGAAAATCGGCAAATGAGTGAAAGCGAGAGAAACGTTGCCATGGAGACGAGGGTTGTCTTACGTGCCTGGCTGCGGTCACACGGTGACACCTGTCCGTCAGTAATAAAGTCCCCGATAACCTGGACCAATTCAAACCGTTATTTGTTTTTTTTATTGTTTAATTTGCATTGCCTCACACGATGAACACTACATATATTTTTATATGACGCCATATAACACTCCGGGAGCCGTCACTTTTTCCCGGTACTTTCCGCCGACCGCCGTGTTGCTGTCGGGAGGAAAAGCGGAACGACACACATTGCGGAAATAACATTATTCTCTGTGCGTCGGTTAAACACAAATATATTCCACAACCCCAAACATGTCTTTTTCAAAGCGTGCAGTGAAGAGAAAGGTTAGTGATGAGCAAAAACAATTCCAGGAAAAGTGGGAGATGCAATATTTATTTTTTGAGCACATGCAGGGGCACCCCGACGTGTCTTATTTGCACAGAGAAAGTTGCGGTGCACAAGAAATACAATTTAAAACGTCATTATACAACTAGACATGCTGAGGAGCATGCAAAATACCAGGGAGATGAGAGAGTGAACCGGGTTGCACATTATGTGTATGTGTATACATTGTTGCTGACTGGAGAAATCGAATTATTATTGTTAGAATAGAATAGAAAGCACTTTATTGATCCCTGGGGGAAATTCAGCACCATAGCTCGCTCACAATAGACAAGAATAACAATAAATAATATAATATATATAATATATTATATATATAATATATAAATAATATAAATATATTCTACATATACTACATATACTCTACATTTAAGTGCAGTCAAGGAACGTATGCATTATACAGTCTGATGGCTGTCGGTATGAAGGACCTCCTGTGTCGTTCCGTGTTGCATTTTGGGAGTCTGAGCCTTCCACCGAACATGCTCATTCTCCCCGCAAGGTCCGAGTGTAGTGGGTGGGAGGTGTTGTCCATAATGGCTAGGAGTTTTGCTGGACTTCTCCTCTCTTGTTATTACTTATGACTGATTTATTTACTTAATTCTCATTTTGTTCATTTATATTTTGATTTTGTTTTGTGTTGAAAATAAAAATAAAGACATTTAAAAATTATTTTTTTAAGAAATCTTTTCTTGCGGCCCAGCCTCACCCAGACTCTGCATCCAGTGGCCCCCAGGCAAATTGAGTTTGAGACCCCTGTCTAAGCATTTATGGAACGCAGAATTCCAGACGAAACATATGGCACAATACAATCGTCAAGATAAGATTGTGCTAAACTGTTTAGTATCTCCTACGTAAGTAACAAAACTCTAAAGTTACACCTTAAGCAAGCTCTCCCCCAGCTTACCTATATGGTTGTTGTGGTGGAGCATGGCCAGGGGCGTGGTCAACATGACATCATCATACAAAGTGCATAATCATTGATGATTTATATATTTTCTAAAAACAGACTAAAAAATGTACATACATTTAAAAGCAAATCTGTGTTATTACTAATGGGTATTAAAGGCCTACTGAAATGATTTTTTTTTATTTAAACGGGGATAGCAGATCTATTCTATGTGTCATACTTGATCATTTCGCGATATTGCCATATTTTTGCTGAAAGGATTTAGTATAAAACAACGACGATAAAGATCGCAACTTTTGGTATCTGATTAAAAAAAAGGCTTGCCCCTACCGGAAGTAGCGTGACGTAGTCAATTGAACATATCCGCAAAGTTCCCTATTGTTTACAATGATGGCCGCATGAAGTGAGAGAGATTCAGACCGAGAAAGCGACGATTTCAAACAAACCGGGACAAACAGCGAGAGACGTTTGCACAGTGCCTGTGTTTTTAAAGATGTAAATCTCTGTTGTTTTACAGTTCTCTTATGTATTTTAAAATGTATGTCTTAATGTATTTATTTTGAAACTGCTCTGACATGTGCTGTTGACCTCTTCGCCAGGTCACCCTTGTGAAAGAGATCTTGATCTCAATGGGTTTTCTTATCTGGTTAAATAAAGGTTCTATGATTTCCCCATTAATTTGAGCGAGGATGAAAGATTTGTGGATGAGGAAAATGCAAGTGAAGGACTAGTGGGGAGTGGAAGCGATTCAGATAGGGAAGATGCTGTGAGAGCCGGGGGTGACCTGATATTCAGCTGGGAATGACTACAACAGTAAATAAACACAAGACATATATATACTCTATTTGCCACAACACAACCAGGCTTATATTTAATATGCCACAAATTAATCCCGCATAACAAACACCTTGGTGTTTGTTATGCTAGCTCCTAGCTCCTAGCTACTAGCTCGAGCTAGTTATAGCAAGCGATCAAATGTTTGGAAGCGCAGCTACGTACTCACGGTATCGCGTCCGTGTATCCAAATCAAAGTCCTCCTGGTTAGAGTCTCTGTTGTCCGAGTTCTTCGATCTTGACTGCATCTTTCGGGAATGTAAACAAACACCGGCTGTGTTGTGTTGCTGACTTCCCTCGCAAAATATCCGCTTCGCACCGACAACTTTCTTCTTTGCTTGCTCAGCTTATTTCTCCATAATGCAATGAACAAATTGCAACAGATTCACCAACACAGATGTCCAGAATACTGTGGAATAATGAGATGAAAACAGAGCTATTTCGTATTGGCTTCAATGGGGAAGCCATACCTCTGTTAAATTGGCTACGTCACGCGCATACGTCATCATACCGAGACGTTTTCAAGCGGAAGTGTGGCGGGAAATTGAAAATTGCACTTTATAAGTTAACCCGGCCGTATTGGCATGTGTTGCAATGTTAAGATTTCATCATAAATATATAAATAAATGATAAATGGGTTATACTTGTATAGCGCTTTTCTACCTTCAAGGTACTCAAAGCGCTTTGACAGTATTTCCCCATTCACACACACATTCACACACTGATGGCGGGAGCTGCCATGCAAGGCGCTACCAGCAGCCATCAGGAGCAAGGGTGAAGTGTCTTGCCCAAGGACACAACGGACGTGACTAGGATGGTAGAAGGTGGGGATTGAACCCCAGTAACCAGCAACCCTCCGATTGCTGGCACGGCCACTCTACCAACTTCGCCACGCCGTCCCATATATATATATAAACTATCAGACTGCGTGGTCGGTAGTAGTGGGTTTCAGTAGGCCTTTAACATAGTTTTTCTTACATTGTTTTGCTCTCTTTTTAGAATCATTATTACTATTGTACAATGTAACACAGGTTGTATACCGGTGGCGGCTGCTGGTCTTTCAAGGAGGGGAAGCTAATATTCAGCTATTGTCTAAACATAAGTACAGTCTCTAATAACAGGTAAAATACATAAAGATGCTAGATTTTACAAAGTAAAAGTCACTTTAAAAGATTGCAAAATTCTCTATCAACAGGAACAACAGAATGAAAATTGAAAAATGCCAGAGCAGTGCTTTATATTTCAAGATTGCTGATTCGCTTATTTTGCTGTCAATCAAAAAGGGATTCAGTCTCAAACAGATCATCCGTGCGGAAGTCCGGGGTCCTGGCCAGCCGAGGCAGAGTCCACTTCTCATTCACTACTTGAGACGGTCTACTTCCGTAGGCGGCATTTATCCAATGAGTGCCTAGTATGGCTGCAGTGGAACAACCCACTCTATGCTCTGAATTAGGGCTGTGCAATATACTGGTATTATAGTTAAGTATATTTTAGAAAAATTAATATATATTTGAAACAATACCGGTATCTTTTGATGTGCCTTTGTTGCGCCGTTTGCTCATCTCTGTGTCAAATGTTTAACTACACCTTGGCTTGAAAGTGCCTTTCTCTGTAGAGTAGCTTTAAATGTAACAGCCATCTGCGTTCACCACAGTGAACGAGTAGAAGCTCCATCTATCCTCGTGCACAAGTGTGAGGTAGTATGAACCTAACATTAATGAGCAAAATGAATGAAAATTGCTTTGACATAACGGCTAACTAATTACTTAATACAAATAAACAACACATTACGTTACTACTTACAACAACAATAATCTGAGTACTCTCAACACTAGTTATCTAGCCATAAAACACTTACGCAACCTTGTGCACTTTGCTCAATATTTTTAAGATCCCGGTATATACCTTATACCGGTATTCGAACTATAAAAATACAGCGGTGTCAGTTTTGGTCCATATCGCCCAGTCCTACTCCGAATGAACAAAAAGAAAGTATGTCAGCTATCGCGAAAGTAGCTGATTTTGAACAAAAGTTGAACGCATTCTGGCGCATGTATAGTCAATGAAATGTAAACAAAAGTACATACCGTATTTTTCGTACTATAAGTCGCAGTTTTTTTCATGGTTTGGCCGGGCTCCAGTGCGACTTATGTTTTTTTCCTTCTTTATTATGCATTTTCGGCAGGTGCGATTTATACTCCGGTTCGACTTATACTCCGAAAAATACGGTAATTGACCACTTTTTTATATTTCAGGGTAAGCTGAACTTCCCTTGCAGTCTTAGAGCAATGGCCACTGCCATATACCTGTATCCCCAGCACGTCTCATAGGTGGACAGCCTCTGGAATGATAGAACAAAGCGGTTAAGTGAAGCCGGCAACACAGACCCGTAACTTTGGGTACGGATTAGCTCGAAGGGCTAGGTCGGTCAGGTTGGAGCGCAAAGCGGGGCTGTGTGCATCCCATTGTTGGAGAAACTGCCGGTAGACATGGGTAGACCTGAAAATAATACACTACAGTAATCAAGAGGAGACGGAACAAACGCATGCAAAATGACTTTTGCGTCCCTTGTGGACAAAATGGAACAAATTATGCAATATTTTCTTTGCGGTGCTTATCTCCAGCATCTAGTGAGGCTCTGTCGGAAGCTAGCAGTCCCCCCTCCACTTACAGAGACAAAGATGGTGGATGACTGATAAGAGGGTTTACTCCGTTCTAGGGCTGGGCGATATATCGAAGTGTACGTTCTCACGCATTTGCTTTTACCTGCGGGCATCACACTTCAGGCGTTTCTCACTCTTTCTTGTATCTCCTTCTCACAGAGACAAAAAACAAGGGCACCTTCTTACATACGTCACATACTGTCGCGTGTGCAACGGCATACACCCTCGCGGAGCAGACAGGTAGCGGCATGGGTAACGTTAGCGGTAGTGCTAGCGGAGTGGTAATACGAGCAAAAGAAGGTGCAAATCTGGTAACAAATGAAGGAAGAATTAATTCCCAATAAAAACAGCACGGGGTCCATCGTCTGTCGGTGGTTTGGCTTCAAGCGGGAAGATGTTGAACAAACAACAGTAATATGTGAAGTATGCGGCAAAAGCGTTGCTACAAAAAGTAGCATTACTGCTAATTTGTAGCATCATTTGAAAAGTCACCCGCTAGAGAATAAGGAGTGCTTGAAACTCCGCATGTCAACATCTCCGGCCGTTGCCACACCAACAAAATGCCGAAGCAACCATTTCCACATCAACACCGTATGAAACAAATAGTCAACAACAGAAGGAGATAACGTCCGCAGTAACCTACCACATAGCGAAGGACATACACTATTTGATTTCCTATTATGCAGCTAATTTTTATTTGAGGGTTATTGAAATATCTTGTGTGACATCATGCACAAAAGTGCACTTTCTTTGTTTTAAACTACTGTAGTGACGTTCTGTACAAAAAGTGCACTTTAATTTAGTGTTGTTTTGATATGTCATCTTAGTGACATCATGCACAAAAGTGCACTAATAGCTTGTTTTAAAATGTCTCTGACAATCTTGCACTTTCTGTTTTGGAAATGACATGAATGTTTGTGCCACTGCTTAATAACTGTTTAATAAATACAGTTTTGGTAAATTGACTTAGTTGTCATTTCCCTCTCTGCATGAAAGTTTAAAATGAGAATATATTAGTGCAGTGTGAACAAGAATGTTTCCTTCATATCCACACCAGTTTCTTGGCAAATAAGACATACAGCCTTTGACTGGACTTCAGTGAAAAAGTATTTAGTTGTCCATTCCTCATTAAACACCTGGCATTAGCTGTCAACTTTTCCTTTCTTTAGCCCACTCTTTGTTGCAAAATTGGTTCTGCTGTCAGTAGCAGTTAAAAAGTGTACCTGGGCTGTGCAATCAATCAAGCGTACTGCTGCCCTATTGCGCCACTTTGTGAAATAAGTTCATATTACAGGACAATTAATGTGGTCCTAATTACACAATTTGCTCAATTCTGTTTTATTTTTTGGCTGGCCGGATCAGAAAGACCAACGGAACAGATGTGGCCCACGGGCCATAGTTTGTCCACCCCTGGTTTAGATGATGAATTCAGCATAATCCTGAGGTTTAAGAAAAAAAGCGACACAAATGAGCATTTTTTCGTGTCAATCCTCGCAATGTGTCCGGGGCTAAATTGAATGTCAAAGTTGACCAACTTCTAGGTGTATGGCCACAACCTTATACTATACAGGTGAGAGGCATAATTTATGATCCAGCGCAAACTTTTATCAATTTCTGAGGCAAAGCAGCAGTATTTTAGTATGTATAAAGCTGCATAAATTAATTACCTCTTGATTATCAATGCAGCGTGTTACTTAAAGTAGTTCATCGGCGTTTGCTCATATAATAACAATGTCGCTAATACTTGGTTTGGTTATTATTCAGGTCACAGCTTGTAAATGGAGTATTGTTGGCCGTTTTTGGAAGTTTTTTTCTAGAGGGTTTATAGGCGCAACAGATTAATCTCATTAGCTACATTGTAAGCGGTGGAGTACAAATTAGAAAGCATAAAAAGAGAAAAACATTTGTTTCACTTAGGAATTGGGAAAGATAGGCAAACTTCCAAAAAAACTGCTGTTCCTCTTTAAGTGATAATCACATTATTTTTGTAAAGAGAAGTGTTGACTTTGTGGGAATACATTTTTTCATTATTTTGCAGGTACTTTATTTGATTTTCAGGTTTTCTTTGGGAGTGAGATTTTGTTTTACTGTATACATGATTTAAAAAAAAGATCTTTGTCAACTAGGTTTTGTGAGCCAGTGCTGTATGAATATTACCCATGTTTGAAATGGTTACTGTACATTGGTATATGCAATTGAGATGCCATGTTTGTGTCATTCTTACATGCTTGCCATCAGCCTCTTTTCCAACTTTGACCACAACTTGATAGATGCATAATAAACCTCAATTGTAAAAAAAAAAAAAAAGGAAAAGTGCAGCAAAATGGCATCACAGTTCACACTGATTTTTACACAACACCACAGATACGGTTTATGATTGCTATACAAAAGAGCTTTGTCAGTTTGTTTCTCAACTTCAAGGGTTAATCTTCAACTTGTGTAACCTCCTTAGTACCTGCGTTGAGAAGACTTAATTGCCATTCCTGTGTTAGGAAACTGTCTGGTTGCTTTTCTGCTTGCCTAATACTTAAACCAAATAGCTTCAACATTATCGGTTGTGTAATGAGACACAATAGAAAAGCTTTATACAACAAAATGCTTTTCCCTAGACAATAATGTTCAGTCCTATAGACAGATTAATACTGCAGGCACTACAGTGTTCACAGGACAGAAGTAAACACAGTTTCAACTTTAGTCGGTCTCAGTACAACCGCATTTGTGGCAATTCCAAGGATATTGTGCAATCAAAGTCAACATTTTTTGAATAGACTAATTTCACGTGGAAGAATAAGGATGAGGACAAAGGTTTTGGTACTGCAAGTTTTACGGGATATTTTGCTTTGATGTTTACTTGAAGAGCGTGTCTGTAGGCGAGCAGTCGGAAACAGGAGTGGTGGAACTTTCATATGAGTTCCTAAATTACATTATTTTCACCTGTTTTCTGCTGTGTTGTCAACTATTTATTTTGTAACCGTCTATTTTGGAGAATAATTATGACGCTTACTGCTTTTTGAAGACGTTCTGGTCGGATGAATGCGACCTGAGAGCGGGAGCGCTCACGTTAAGGGCGCATAGCTTGAATATCAGATTTATTTCCACATGCGAAAGAGGCCTATGAAAAATTCGGAATTGCACGAAATCCGATACACGTCGCATATGGGCAAAAAATCGGATTTGACCTGCAGTGTGAACAAGGCCTTTTGTCTTGTAACATGCAGACTTTATTATAACTTGTAGCAACACAGCAGTTTCACTGGAAAACCCTTGCAGCAGCAACATCTCTTGTCAGCCACACACACACACACACACACACACACACACACACACACACACACACACACACACACACACACACACACACACACACACACACACACACACACACACACACACACAGACTGAGGACATTGCTTTGCGATGAAGCCGTCTGAAGCCGTGTGATTGTGTTCCTGTTAATGTAAAGTTATTTGCAAAATGTATCAACTTGCATTACATCAACCAAACTGCTTTTTAAAGCTGGCCATATTTTGAGAGTGTAAATTAAAAAAAAAAAAGATTTTCAATGCATCTTGACAAATGCAACCATAAACTTTGTTTAACCATTATGGCCAATGTCAATCAAAACTGAGCATTATTGTTGTAAAAGCTGGATTTTAAGTAATTGGAACTTCTTAAATTGTGACCAGTCATTGTATTTGCAGCATCCAATGTTGTAGGCTGAAATGCCACATTCGTCCCTCTACACCACAATTAATACTGGGCTGTAGTTGAAGTCCCCATTGTTGGGATTTTTTGTAAGAAAACTAAACAAAGGAAGTGAATTTATATACTAGTCAATCAAGGCACGGCGTTATACAAGGCACATTTTCTGTAGTGAAGGACTTTTGCAAAGCGTATAAAAATACCATGTGTGTATTTTCTCGGGTTGTAATCATAACAAGACGTAGGGTTTTCACATGATATCACCGCCTTTGCAAGCACGCCACTTAATTGTTTTTCTTTTTTTAATGTTATTTTCATAATTATGTGAACTACTTGTGTGCCTACTCAAAATAATTTCATCACACTTTGGTAGGTTTAACACTTAAACTACTGAAATATGCAGTTGAAACTTTTTTTGCTACGTAAAAGGTTGTCTTCCATTCACTGTCTTGCCTTGTTTGTTCTCTGTGTCTTGAACTTTAGTTGTCCTCTCCCACTCCCTCTGCCTTTTGTATTTGGTGTGTTGGGGTTTGGGGATTGTGATGGATTAGTGAGACATATTGCAGCTGCAATAGCTCTCTCTCTCTCTGGGCTAATGCCCCCAACAATCATTTGCTCATATGTTAGGGACAAAGCGCTTGGGTGTTTAGTCATCATTTATTCTGTTGAGCCTAATTGTTTTTGCCATATCTAAATATTTTGTTTTTAGGTTTTGCTGTCACTTTTCTACAGAAACAAGCAAGTCACTTCATACTTTTTAACTGCACTAATGTGGCTGTTGAGATGAGACAGTATTTTCAGGTTATTTAACTGTACAACAAAAGGCCACAACACATCTATTGTGCATAAGTGTTGGAAGTGATCGTGTTTATTAGATATTTGTAAAAGTCTGTATTTCTCTCCCAACTTGAACTGCGAATCAATGAGACTGACATTCTATTTTCCTGATTTCGTGGTCTGTTACCTTTTTAGAATTCAGCACTGTACATAATCAGCCCATAATGCACCTTGAAGTGGGCATGAATAGCAACAATATACATTTTGCCTACAATAGATATTTTAATTTAATCACTCTATCTTAAATAAGGAATGTTGACACATTTTAGCTGCGTGGTAACAAATGCTTCGTCAAAACACTGTTATATACTAGCATCCTGATAAAGGTGGCTACCGAGCAGGGCTAAAATATGTCCATACACAGTGCAAAACTGCTTCTAAGACACTAATCCTGGACTGGCAAATTAACTACATGTCTTCCAAGTGCCAAGGGCGAGGAAAAACTACGCCTGCGGCAAACATGACAAGAGAGCAGGAGGAGTTCCACGTTGTTCCCATGGGGTTTAGTTTTTTTCTTGCCCTGATATGGGATCTGAGCCGAGGGTGTCCCTGTGGCTTGTGCAGCCCTTTGAGACATTTGTGATTAAGGGCTATATAAGTAAACTTTGATTGATTGATTGAACAATTTTCTCCGTATTGATACCTGTTATGCCACAGGATATATTTAGTTAGCTTAGTAAACGTGTGGCTTCATGTCCTGCTTTCTATTCGTTAAGTAGCTTCTTACCCATTTCAGACCAACCCTCTGATGCCATACCGTTCCAATTTTTTTATTACAATATTGTGATTAATTGTGTCAAATGCTGTAGTTAGATCCATAAACACTGCCGCTGCATGTTTACTACCTATTGCATTGGTAATCTCTTCCGTTATTTCCATTAAAGCCATCGATGTTGAAATATTAGCTCTTATATTGGCTCACTGCGAGTGTTCTGTATTTGTTTATACATATTTCAATCTGTTATTAAACAGTTTTTAAATAATTTTAGAAAATTGTGGATATAAAGAAACTGGTCTATAATTGTAAATTTACGTTTTTCTTCAGTCTTATAAATCTGTACAACTTTAAATATTTTCATTTTGTTCGAAAAATTTCCTGTTTAAAATAATAGGTTACTGATATACATTTATGGTTTTAAGCTCTTTTCAATAAACTTTTTTTAATCGTTTCCATATCAATTCCATTACAATCAGTTGAAGTCTTGGATTTGCAATAATTCACGGTTTTACCTATTTCCTCTTGTGCCATATCTGTGAGGATAATTGAGTTGGGATTTCTATCTATGGTGTCCTTGAATTCCTCAATTGAGGTTTGAGCAACAGGCCTCTGTGGTTAGTCAGCGCGCACACACAATTGCATGTGCTGGAGGATCTTTTTGCGGAAAGATGTATGTTTTAAAAATGTTCAGTGTTGGTTGTACACCTTTTTGATAGCCCACAGAATTTTGTGTTTTGTGTTTTGTAATGGAGACAGCACTGTCACAGAGACGCAGATGAGAGAAATAACGCTATGTTAGGCAAAGACACCTTTTGAAAGTATGTAATTTACTACAGTTCTGTCAACTCCTGTGCCTTCACAAGTGTCAAAAGGAAGCTTAAAAGCTACTATCTCAGTACAGTCTTCTCCGAGTGTGAACAAGGTAAAAACTAGGGTGGTCACTAGGGATGTCCCGATCCGATATTTGGATCGGATCGGCCGCCGATACTTGCCAAAAAATACGTATCGGCAAGGCATGGGAAAATGCCGATCCAGATCCAGTTTTAAAAAAAACTCCGGTATGTGTTTTCCAACGCACCGATTTAAATAAAATAATACATTCCACTTTTCTGCTGCTCCCTAATTTCCGTTCCGCATTTTCCAGCACACCTTCAACACATCCACAGCTCTGTGGATTCTCACGCAGTTGCTTTTCGCTGCTGGCATTACACGACAGGCTCTTCTCACTCTTTTCTGTGTCTCCCTCTCACAGACAGCAAGCGCACCTTCTTACGCACGTCACATACTGTAACGTCACATACGTATACGCCCTCCCCGAGCAGAAAGGTAGCAGCATGGCTAATGTTAGCTGTAATGCTAGCGCAGCCGTGTGACGTTCCCTCTAAGGTGCGCACCTGTGCAATTGCGCACTGCTCAAGCGTCCTCTGCGCACGGCAAA